>NC_041049.1:374044-456544 GCF_900634775.1 Gouania willdenowi
GTGTTACTGTGTGTGTGTGTGTAACTGTGTGTGTTACTGTGTGTGTGTGTGTGTGTGTAACTGTGTGTGCAGAGCACCATGAGCTGTGTGGAGGATCAGAGAACACGCTGGGAGAGGAACCGCAGCATCAGCATCAGAGAGTTGCTGACGTCAGAGCGACACTACTGTGCTCAGCTACAGCTGATCGTTACTGTGAGAGAACACACACACACACACACACACACATAGTTACACAAGCACACACGTTTCATTTCATCAGTCAGTAGGGGTGGGAACCTCTGGGTACCTCACGATACGATACAAAGCTCATGATAATGATTATCTCACGATATGACAATACTGTGATTATCAATATATTGGTCAGAAATCAATCTACGATAATCTATGACATAACAAGAAAAAGAGATTAAGTGAAAAAATACAGTTTTTATTTTCTATCTCTGAAAGACAATAAATATAAAACGTGTCCTATGAACAGTGAAACATTTCTGTAAATAAGTGTCAACATACCAATGTAAACGTGGAAGTAATAGTGATTTATGTAAACAATAAATATGGTCTTTATTACCAAAAAACTTTAAAAAAAAATTGATACTTAGTGTTAACATATCGATAATCAATCGTGCGAAAAAATATTGTGATATATTGCCGTATCGCGATATCGTCACACTCCTAACAGTCAGTCACTCAGCAGAACAAGCCATGAAGGCTACAGCGGTTCCAACATTGTGATAAAAAATAGGTCATGGAGCATGAAAAATAGTCAAATAAAATAACATTCTTGGCAGAAGTTATTGATTCGCCGATATATCACAATATTTTACTGCACGATTATTGTATCGATCAAAAAAAATGTCAAAGTCCTGTTTTTTTAATGAAAAACCATGTAATGTCGCTAACATAGGGGTGGGCGATACGGGGAAAAATTATCACAATTTTTTTTTTTTTAAATCACGATCATGATTTTATCACATTTTTTTTAAAAATCATTTAGACTATTTTAAAGTCATTTACCAATAAAATAAACGAATTCACCTTCTTAAAATAATTGCCCTAAATGTTAAAAAAAGAATAAAAGATCATTTAAAACAAGATCATTTTCAAATATTTTTTTAAATTATATGTAAGTAATTTATCAAACTGGTTCTAAGTATAATTAACATCAAACAAAAGGTCTGACATTTTTAACTAAAGTAGTGTAGCATTAGCATTAGCATCACATGCTACATAACAAGGCATCATATCAGTCTAGTGATTTCTATTAGTTATTGAGGTAACACACTCATATTAATAAAATCATACTTTAAACAGTGTTTGAACGCCTCATTTCACACAGTTTATACAATCATATCCTTTACAAGATAAAACGTTACTGCTTTGGTTACATTAGGCCTGGGTGATATGGACCAATATTCATATCTATATATTTTTACTCTAAATGACAATAGGTGATATAAACCATTTATTTTTAATCAATAGTTTTACAATAAAAACAATAATGGGTGAAAACGCTGACTAGTAAATGGTGAATGTGGCAGAAAACAACTTGTGGATGTTCTGTGTATGAACCATAGACATATGACGTAGACCACGAGGGTTAAAATGTGATCTACAGGTGGTTCTACAATCTGTGATTTAGGAGATCCTCGTCATGTTTTAATCCTTAACGATTTAATATCGTCAGATCACACATCCTTACGCTAACATTAGCATAGCTCGTAAACTCCCAGTCACTAGGTGTCAGTGAACGCACCATCAGACATTGTTAAACTACCTCTCACTCCTCTATGACGTTTAGCTTTATTTTATATGGTGTCCATCCCAGCCTGTGATTGGTTGATCTGGTTAGATCAGCAGGTCTGATCCTGGTCAGTAGATGATGGAGACCACTGAGAGTTCCAGGGGCCACAGTGGGGGACAGTCAGTGCTGTGGTATCTGTTATTGTGTCCTTGGGCAAGGCACTTCACCCACATTGTCTAGTATGAATCTATGGCAGCCTTGCTTCCATCAGTCTGCCCCAGGGCCGCTGTGGCTACAATATTAGCTTACCACCACTAAGTGTGGAGTGAAAGACATATGTCCTTAGTTCTGTTTAGCACTTCGAGTGTCTATGATAAAACCCTATATTACATCTAATTTATTATTATTATTATTATTATTATAAAACACACTTGATAGATGGATGTGTGCAACAGAAAACGTACACAAGACGCCACCTAATGGCCAGGTTTATAATTACCACATAATATGTGATGCATTGTATAATAACTATGGATGTATTAACTCATTACAAAATTAATCTGTTTGTTTCTCTACATAAATAAATACACATGTATAATAGAATCTTTTTTTAATGGGTTTTCTCTGTGTAAATATTCCCAAAAGTATTTCCCACAGGATTTGAATGCATCCATCCAGTCCTAGGCCTCTGTTCCACTGATATGATCTGATATGATTATTGATAGGTGATCAATGAATAATATGCATGTGTCACAGAACAGGAGAGATTTATTCACAAATGAAGTGTTAACATTGATGAAAAGAAGAAACAGAAATGTGATGAAATCCTAGAAGTTGACAGGACTGGAGGAGGCGGGGCCATTACACTCACTTCCTCCTCCAGCTAAGTGCTGATTGGCCGATGGAGGAGGAAGGATGTGTTTCTACTTCCTGCTGATAGAAACCTTATCGGGCAACCATGGCTCAGGTGGTAGAGGGTCGTCTTCTGATCGAGAGGTTGGGGGTTCGATCCCAGTACCTGACTATGTGTCGAAGTGTCCTTGGGCAAGACACTGAACCCTAAGTTGCTCCCAGTGGTCGACTAGTGCCTTGCATGTCAGTCCTGTCCCACTGGTGATTGAGCTGATATGTAAAGAGCTTTGAGACTGTTTCAGTGGTGATAAAGCTCTATATAAATCATGTCCATTTAGTCCATTTGTCTCTGTGATGAGTTCAAAGCTCTTCTGGATGGATGATGAACTAATGGACCTTCTGCTCTGCTCCATGCTCCTCAGTACTTCGTGGAGATCTTGAAGGCCAAAGGAACTCTGAAACAGGACGTCAGAGAGAACATCTTCAGCTCACTGCCCCACATTCTCTCAGTGAACCAGTGAGTGTTCATCAAGCTCCTCCAATCAGAGCCCAGAGAAAGGAACATAGCTCAGCCATTGGTCAGGACTGGTCCCTTCACTCCATCAATAACAAACAAACTTCATTTCTATTGGTCGGAAGAAGAAAGCTCAGGTTTAATGACTTCACACACACTGTGTGTTTGTGTGTGTGTGAGAGAGACATGTTAGCATTAAGGTATTAGCTCAGAGCTAACAGACGTGTTAGCATAAAGTGTTAGCTCAGTGCTACAGACGTGTTAGCATTAAGCTATCAGATGATTGTCTCTGTGTTGTTGATGTCCAGGTCTCTACTGCTTCACATGGAGAACAGTTCCTTCTCCAGAGGTTTCCAGCTGTTCTCATCACATCTCCACCTTTATGTCACGTATGTGGACAACATCTACAGTGCCTACAGAGTCCTCGCTGTAAGAGTGTTTGTTCATCATGCTAGCTCATGGTTAGCTTTAGAACAGCCTGCAGTGCACACACTGAAGGTCCTCACCTCCACCCTCTCCTCTCTGTAGCTCCAGCTGAAGAACAACAAGGCCTTCAGACACTTCAAGAAGCTCCAGGAGAGCAGAGCAGAGTTCAAAGGTCACATGCTGGAGGACCTGCTTCCTCTCCCCGTGCAGAGGATGGAGCAGTAAGTGACCTCTACCACACCATGGACCAATAAACAGTCTGTAGTTCATAATGATCAGTGCAGTGGTTGATCACAGCCCACAGGGGGCGCTGGAGCTCTGAGACAATTTACATCATTTCAATGTGTAAATGAATAATGCTGACATGACAAAACAGAACAAGTCCTAATATATTATGTTAGTCTTGCTTCTCATGTATTAATGACCAATGAGAATGGAGATGATCAGACATGTGACCTGCTTTATTCTCTCATTAGCTTAGCCGTGCTAATGCGCAGACAGGCAGCTAACGGCTAATGGCTAACGGCCTCAATAAAGCTCATTAGAGGCTGCATTCAACACAACAAAAGTGTGTGTGCGCGTGTGTGTGTGTGTGCGTGTGTCTTTCCAAAGGAGATCAATGCACTTCAAGGTCACCTCACACAAAGGTTTCACTTCATCAACACAAACTGCTTTACATTCAGAGCCCAGAGAGTGTTTGATCAATAATTCACATCATCACATTATAAATCAGACATAAACGCACAAAAATACACAACACGACTACAAATACACAAAAAAACAACATATCCAAAATGATAACCAAAGTACAGAAAGATTTATCCAAAATAACAAAAAATGCACAAAATAAACATAATTTAGATAAAATAAACAAAACAGAAACACAACCTCTGATCATGTGACCCTGAGCACATGTGTGTGTGTGTGTGTGTGTGTGCTGTCAGTGTGTGTTGCATTGTGTAGTGAACATAGTAATGTCTGCAGTGAGGCTCACACTGATCTGTAAATGTAGCTAACGTAGCACAGCTGCTCTATAATCCCAGGCTGTGTCCTAATAGTCCCTCCTATCTCCTTTCCTATTCACTTTTCCTTAACCCTGGAAGCGGCCATGATAAGGAGCGTTCCAATTCTTTAAAAGCTAAGGAAAGGAGGATCAATACTTCCTTTATAGCCTCCTTCAGCCTAGGAAACACTGATACATCCTTTATCAAAGGAGACCACATAATGATGACCCACAATTCATGGCAGCAACAACATTTAAAGGGACACACACACCTGAGTGTTCACGGAAACTCAGAATGACTGAAAAGGGATCAGATCATGTAAGTTACCTATGCAATAACTTTAAATAATTTAAAACCCATATATTATGATATGTAGGCAGTGACGTGCCGTCAGGGTAGGAAAGGTAGGCAGTGCCTACCCAAGGGTGAATTGATATTTTGATTATTTGTTTTAATTATAATACAATTATTTATTTTTCCATTTCCAATATCCTACAGTACCTGTAAGTTTGAAAGTGTCAACATTTTGTACGTTTCATTGCCAAAATTACTAAACAGCGCTATTTCCTAGAACGGCTGCAATCTCACTCCGCTGTAAGGCAGGAGGAGGCCACGCCCCCTCCCAAAGGCACGTTGCTCTTCTGCCTCTGTTCTCATTGCCTGGTTTTACGTGTTTGCACATGCTCAGTCAGTTCCCCAAGATGAAAACCATTTACGCCCAAAGGCAGCTCTCTACGCTGCCTTTGGATGTAACCGTGCTATGCTAAATGCTATACGTACGTTCACAGTGCATTAGTGAATTGATCCAGCGTGGCTGCTGCTACGTTCTCTAGCTAGTGGGCGGGATAACACTACAGTCAGGATGACAGCGCTAGAGACGATAGAGAAACTTTGTTTTGAGGAAAAACAACATCTTTTAAAAGATGGAGACCAACACCTGAGCTACCAGACCTTCAGCAAAGCTAAGGTCAGAACATTGTTGGTTCTTTCTACAGTGAATGGAACAAAAGGAAGGATTGACTTTGTGGATGCTCCTCACTGAGGATGTTCTGAGTTGTTGTTGTTGTCATTTTCTCCATGTTTCTGTGTTTCCAACACAAACAACAGATGTGCTGTCGTGTCATGAGATATATGTTGTTGGAGAGTATGGAGGCTATAGTAAATAATGTTTATGTTTCTTTAATGGTGTTTATGATGTTGATTTTGTTAGATGATAAATACTTGTTCATGTGGATCTTGTTGGATTTTTTCTTTATTATGAATTTTATATTTTGATAAGTGCATTGAGATGATTTTGTTGTAAATTGCTTTATACAAATAAAGTTGAATTGAATTGAATTAACACTTGCCAGCAGAAACATATGAAATTGGTGGTCTCCATTTGCAACGTGCCTACCCAACCCTAGTGGTCACGGTACGTCACTGTATGTAAGCCGTATTATCAGATTATACCTGACATAAAACAGAGCATGGAACTATTTAATAAAATTCTACTTATTTTGTTTTAATGTTGATTAGTGAGTAGAAGGTGAGTGTGATCAACCATTCTCAATGTGACATTCTTTTAGTTTACCTTTAGTTCCTCGTAGCCTGGCAACCTCTTTTCCTTTGATTTACATTCAAACCTTGTGATAATTGACATTACATCAGTGGAAAGTGTTAGAAATGAGCTTTTAGTCTATTTTAGGAAATGTGGACGTTACTAACCCTATTATTATTATTATTATTATAATGTCACCTAGTGGAAGTGCATCTGATTGTCTAAACAACGTGATGTCCTTTCCCTAACTCCTTTAGGAAGTTTCCTTTCTTTAACCCTGTGACCTTATCCACAGGGTTCAGGAAAAGTGGATAATAAAGGAGATAGGAGGAATATTAAGACATAGAGACAGTGAAGGGTTGTGATTGGTGACCTCAGTGATCATGTGACCCAGTGTATGTGACTGTGCGCTGACCTGTGATCATGTGACCCTGTTTTACAGGTATGAGCGCCTCCTGCAGGCAGTGAGTGCTAACACCAGTCCCCTCAGCCCAGAGTTTGAGCAGCTCACAGGTCAGTGGATGTAGAGGAAGGACAGCACATGTGAGTGAGGGATGGAGACAAGTGTTACAGCTGAACTGGTGTGTGTGTGTGTAGAGGCTGTGTCTGCAGTGGGCGTGGTCTCTCTCAGGGCTCTGAAAAACCGCAGACACCATGAGAACCACATGCAGCTCTGCAGAGTTCAGAAGCTCCTGAAGAACAGAAGGAGCAGAGTGGTGAGAGCAGGTAGACCATCATCATCATCCTCTGAGGGGGACACCCCCTCCCTAATGTACAGACCACAACGCCTCCTGCTGGTGTGGTGGGACATGTTTTAAGTGTGCACGGTGGTCACACTACTCATATTAATCCGTCCCATGATGCATTGGGAGCTGAATGTAAAATGGTCCGGTGTCACGGTCTGAGTTTACCTCCGTACTGAGATTTTCTTACAATCTCAGTACATGACTGCTACGTTCTGAGATGTACCCATACTGGATTAGCCATGTACAGATATTACTGTACTCATTTTAAAAAATGCTTAAAACATCACATCAGTCGACTATTGATAAAAAATTAACCAATGATTGTCATGATCAGATTTATATGAATATGAAAACAGCTTATCATTGTAAAAACTGCATAGAATAAATTATAAAACATATATTTTTTATACAAACAAATTGCTTTAAAATTGAATGTATTTCCTGGTCGTGCACATGCTCATGATCTATCTCAGTACGAGGTAAAGTCAGACCATGACATCAGCTTCAAGATAAAAATCATTCGTTTTTTTAACTCTTTTGTAAATAGGGCTCTTGTTTTGAAGGTAACAGGAAGTGTAGTCAGTAGACAAATGGAGAGTCTCTGAAAATGTGTGAATGAAATATGTCTACGTGAGTTTTATGGATCAAATGAGCACATGTTGATATTCTACTTGGTCACTTTCTCACTTCAACTGTTTTCAGAACTTTCAAAATAAAGGTAGAGAATCAACAGAGATATTTAACCTCAGTGTGAACAAGGTTTTTAATGCTGAAGGTTCCAGATGCATCTTGGGAAACTTAGAAGTATACTTCAGTGGGAACGCTCATCATCCTAATCATACTATAGTATATAGTAGACAGTATATACTCATTGTGTGTGTGTGTGTGTGTCCCAGGTCGGTGGTTCCTAAAGGAGGGTTCTCTCCTGGTGGTTCCTATAAAGGGATCAGAGACAAAGCTGAGGATGTTCTTCTTGTTTTCTGACGTTCTGCTGCAGACCAAACGCTGCAGTCGTTTCCATCTCACACAGGCTGATAAGTTCTCAGCAGAACACGTGTTCCCCCTGCTCCACTGCCAGGTGGACAAGGTGCTGGGACACACCCGGAGCCAGGGGGGGCTGCTGAGTGTGAGTGAGCCTCTGTCTGGTTTCCTTTAGCGTTAGCGTAGCATAGCTAACACTGTTCTCTCCTAGCTAACGTTTCCCAAAGCAAAGCTGCTGCTGATGTCCAACGACCAGGAGAGTCTGAATGACTGGTACCAGAGTCTAACCTCAGCCACCAGGTAGCCCCTCCCTCTGGTAACCTCTATACTGGTAACTCCTCCCAGCTGCTCTCTCTGGTGCTGGTCAGTCGGTTTCTGATTATCTGTGTGTGTGTTTCAGGAAGCTGCAGTCTCAACCCACACTGATCATTCACAAAGAGGAACAGAGGTAAACTCTGATGACTTGTTACATTTACACACACGTGTAACAATAAAATGTGTTGTTATCACACGTGTGTGTGTTAAAAACAGGAATATTCATATGTACCATGTTCCTGTCTCTACAGGCCAGTGATGAACACAGAGCAGCAGTAGCGCCCCCTAGAGGGTCTAAAACTCAGTGTGAACTAAAGAACTTCAACGCTGACATCACTACATGAGAAAGTGGAAAGAAGTTGGTCTTTGGTTTTAGTCCCACTTTGGTTCTTAATGGATGTTTGTGGATCATTCAGGCTTTTATCATCATGTGTTTGAATGGATGAATAAAAGCAGTGAGTGTTTTAAAGACTAATTTACATCTGTTGGCCTGTAGGTGGCGCAACACTGAATGAAGTCATTGTCAGTGTTGTCATATATTTATATATTTGACTAGAAGACTAACTTCCAATGGAACGCTTTTTTTTTCTCTAACATTAAAAATGGTTCTTTGTAGAAAATCCTGCTGATGTTTGTTCTGTTTCATGTGGGAGGAGCATCAGAGACAACTCAGCCAATCAGAAAATGCTCATCATCTGAAGCTTGTTCTTGAACGTTATCTTACGATGAAGTCCAGTGGCTTTGTCAGAACGTGTACTCATTCAGGTCAACCATTAGTTCTACGTCATGATGAGGTTCTTGCAGTGGGCGTGTACTGTAGCTGTTCCCACTCAACGTTCTTGAAGCCAAAATACAGCACTTAGAGGAGCTGCCATCTTGCAATTTTGGAGCCATTTGTGCAGTAGGGTCCAGTGGGAGGAGCCCTGGTAACATGCCCCGCCCATTTAGCATACTGCCCTGATCACCTACACAGCCCAGCTACACCAAGAACATAATTATCTTTCCCACTGGAAATTCTACCAACGTCTTGTTCAGATCATAGAGGTTAGAACAAAACCACCATTTATTTACACTCTTTAATGGTGTCTCAGCTTTCCTTCACCACGTAACCACTATTCACAAAGAGAGCTACGCAAGATCAATCATAGTCATATATGAAGTGAAATCCCATTTTTTAACCTCAAATAACTGATTTAAAACAAAGTTCACAGAGAAATGATGACTAGAACACAATGTAGGTGATAATAACTAATGATCACAGCAGAGTTTAGCTTTGGAAAAATATGATGTGACCAGTATTTTAACTTTACAGTTTGACCCACATCCATCTGTTATCATTGAGGAGGCGGGGCTTATGACCTATAGACCCTTTGATTGATTGTAATCATTGTGGTCACGTTTACATGGGAGCTTTAATTCCTCTTTAAAGTGGAATGAAAGTTAATTCCTCTTTAACCTGACCATGTAAACACAATTCCTAATGCTAATTTAATTCTGAATTAAGTTAATTCCAAATGAAGTGGCTGGTTTTTTCCGTATTTTATTCCAAATTAGATAACTTGGTTAAAGCCACTTTAAGTTTATTTGTATTGTTTTGCCCATGTGCCAATTGCGGCAATGACGGACTTTAGTGAGACTTTTTAATAAGAGCTTTAAAAGACATGAATATAATGAAAAGAGTGAATGGACGGAAGCATAAACATGTAGACTTTCACACAGACACACACGGACTTATTAAACACACACAGACTTATTAAACACACACTGACTTATTAAACACACACTGACTTATTTAACACACACTGACTTATTAAACACACACTGACTTATTAAACACACACAGACTTATTAAACACACTCACTTATTAAACACACACTGACTTATTTAACACACACTGACTTATTAAACACACACTGACTTATTTAACACACACTGACTTATTAAACACACACTGACTTATTAAACACACACTGACTTATTAAACACACACAGACTTATTAAACACACACTGACTTATTAAACACACACTGACTTATTAAACACACACTGACTTATTAAACACACACTGACTTATTAAACACACACTGACTTATTAAACACACACTGACTTATTAAACACACACTGACTTATTAAACACACACTGACTTATTAAACACACACACACTTATTAAACACACACTGACTTATTAAACACACACTGACTTATTAAACACACACTGACTTATTAAACACACACACACTTATTAAACACACACTGACTTATTAAACACACACTGACTTATTAAACACACACTGACTTATTTAACACACACAGACTTATTTAACACACACAGACTTATTTAACACACACTGACTTAATAAACACACACAGACTTATTTAACACACACTGACTTATTTAACACACACTGACTTATTTAACACACACTGACTTATTAAACACACACTGACTTAATAAACACACACTGACTTAATAAACACACACTGACTTATTTAACACACACTGACTTATTTAACACACACTGACTTATTAAACACACACTGACTTATTTAACACACACTGACTTATTTAACACACACTGACTTATTTAACACACACTGACTTATTAAACACACACTGACTTATTTAACACACACTGACTTATTTAACACACACTGACTTATTTAACACACACTGACTTATTAAACACACACTGACTTATTTAACACACACTGACTTATTAAACACACACTGACTTATTTAACACACACTGACTTATTTAACACACACTGACTTATTTAACACACACTGACTTATTTAACACACACTGACTTATTAAACACACACTGACTTATTAAACACACACTGACTTATTTAACACACACTGACTTATTTAACACACACTGACTTATTAAACACACACTGACTTATTTAACACACACTGACTTATTAAACACACTGACTTATTTAACACACACTGACTTATTAAACACACACTGACTTATTAAACACACACTGACTTATTAAACACACACAGACTTATTAAACACACACTGACTTATTAAACACACACTGACTTATTAAACACACACTGACTTATTAAACACACACTGACTTATTAAACACACACAGACTTATTAAACACACACACTGACTTATTAAACACACACTGACTTATTAAACACACACTGACTTATTAAACACACACTGACTTATTAAACACACACAGACTTATTAAACACACACTGACTTATTAAACACACACTGACTTATTAAACACACACAGACTTATTAAACACACACAGACTTATTAAACACACACAGACTTATTAAACACACATGGAACCCTGTGTTATTGTTGAGCTGCTGATTCAAAACTACATCAAAATAAAGGTGAAAACAGTTCTAAGGTGGTTTTCTGTGTTACAGCCGACAATGTTTTTAGTGATAGACGTGATACATCACGTTCTCCTCTGTCCAATCAGAGCCTTCCCAACCCCCAGACCTAAAGAGGAATTAAATAAAGCCAAATAAACCACAGGAATTACTATTTCCATGTAAACACGAATTCAGAGTGACTTAATTCTAATAAATAATTTGGAATTAAAAACATCATGTAACCGTGGCCAATGTCTTTGTTTTTCTTGAGCAGGAGTATCCATTGAAATCCTATAAAACTAACGTTATTCCTCCTATTCTGGCACCAAACACACAAAACGTTACTAACCAGCGGCGTTTCTTGTTTTTGCCTCCGTGGAGCATTCAGGGTCTCTACTGCTGCCAGAGCCGTTTACAGAGAGTTGCGACAACAGAAGTTTGAAGTGCTTGACCGTCACATGATTCATGTAGACTCAATTTGTTCCCGGAAGTTCTATTTCATAATATTTTGTGAGATGTCTCACTATGGGATACACACTCCCTATAGCACTCAGAAGCACTTTTCTCAATCCGCCAAGCCCTGATTGGCTGGAAAGAACTTTCCATCTGCCGGGGACACTCCCACCCTCTATAAGAGAGAGGACGGACGTACAGTTCCTCATTCAAACACCTCTTCTCTCTCTCATGCACATCTCGCATTCTTATAAGCTCTCCTTCCAATGTTGCCGCTCTGGCGTGCACGTTAACCTCCAGCGGCCTCTCGCTCCGGTACGACCCCGGTGACAGTCCCGCTGCTAGCTCTGTGTCACACAGCCAGAGCTCACAGACCCCACCACATCTGCTGCTGCCCCAGATAACGGCTCTCGACGTCTTCCTGGTCCGGCGCTCGTGGGTCTCTCTCTTGAGCCTTCACCACCGTGTAAGGCCCAGTTCTAGCTCTGTACCACGGTACCCAAGCTCCCACAATCCAGCTACCGTTCAAAAAGAGTCAACACTGTCCTCAACGTCTCGGATGTCTGGTACACGTTGTCCTGCATCCCTGCTAGCACCTGTGTTAGCTGCCACGTGGTAGCATAAACGCTAATCCACCTGTTCTTCTTGCTTGTCTCAAGCGGCGATGGGAACCGACGCAGACTTCGTCGTAGGCCGGGCCCCCCTTCCTTCTCCTCACGGCGCTTCTGCCTCAGCGAGAAGAGAGGACACGACCCTTATGGCCTCAGCTGGGGCTCCCAGCGGCCTGCTGCTGCCACTGTGGGGCTGTGCAGGTGCACCTCACCATTGTAACGGGGGCCACGAGAGTTGCGTCAACTCCGTTCACTCCAATGGTTAGTTTTTTTTTACAGCAATGGAGCCTCAATAGTTCCAGGAAGTGATGAGTTTACTATTGTAGCCAATGGAGCTAGAGCTGATTAGACAGTTTGTGATGCACTTTTAAACAGTAAGACGTTACTATTATTATCAGCGTATCTAAAGCCATTAACATGTGCGTTAAGTTAGTGGACTATCCTCCACTAAACTAGTACATTTTTTTATTTTTCATTTTTATTATTATTATTATTTATTTCATTATGACATACACTGCTGTTGTTTTCATGTTCAAAGGAAAAATTAAAAAAATTCTAAATTCTTCTTTGAAAATGAAAGGATCATTATCAGATACAGCGTTTACTTCACGTAGTTTTATCGACACACATAGGATACATATCTTCTTTTTTTTAATCAAACAATAAGTTTCTCAATTGTGTTATTTATGGAAAAAGTGCAAATAAAGTGTTTGAATATGATCACTTCACAGATTTTATTGTTATAATCTTGATTTATTATTTATAGATCTCTCCTGCTAACTAATGCTAACCATTGTTTTCTCCTCTCACAGCACAGCAAACTGTATGACAAGTTATTAATGTTTCTGAATTTGTTAAACATTTATTTAATGAATTTATCTTGATACATAAGTGCACAGTAAAAAATATAAAGTCTATTTTTATCTATGTATGAACATAATAAATGTTTTCAATGTGCCCTGTCTGGAAAATTCAAAGCAATACATCCTGTATACAATACATATTAACACATTTTAACCTTAACTATGTCAAAAAAAAAAAAAAAAAAAAAAGCAGGTAAGCTGTTAACACTAATTATTAATACGAATTTACGTTTGGAAAAACTATTTATGGAACTACATAAACATATATTGTACATACACATACATATGACGGTGTACTGTATAAATATTGTCAATCAATGGAGTTATTGATGACAAAAATTCCAGTCATGTCACTAGAAATCAATGGATTAGAATGACTCAGCACTAACTTCCTGTTGCTGGCAGTGAACGCATCACTGTAGTGAACAGGGGATTCCGGGGGTCCGTGAAAGCAGCCTGAGGTAAGTCCGGTGTTTTCCCGCCGAGCAGGAACAGGAAGTAGTAGTGCTGGTGTGACGGTGTGACGGTACCGATGGAGGCTCCCGGTAGAGTCCTGCTGCTCCTGCTGCTCCCGCTGCTCCTGCTGCTCCCGTTCAGCTGCTCCGTGAGGCTCATTTCTCACTCTTCGTTCCGCTGTCCCCGTCAGGTGAGCACCGGTGTCCCGCCTCCACTGGTGACCGGATTAGGAGGTGTCTAACAGGAAGTCCTTTATATTTATATTTATTATATTGTGGAACAAACAGGAGATGAGAATCGATCATATTTGTTATTAATTTAGTTTATTTCAATTACACATTATAAACTCAAACTCAGTTTATCTTTAGTGGGCCACACATTACAGGCAGAGAAATGAGTAATATAATCGTTATTGTGCTCATAGTTAAATAATAATAATATATGTACAGCACTGATCATATCAGAGCAATAGGTCACTATCACATTAAGTGATTTCACTTTACACTTCGTTGATTTTATGACCAATTTTTATGTAATTTGTGGAATAATTTGACAGAAAAAATGATAGAATTGAATGATCTAATATAACGATGGGGAAAACTGAGCTCAGTTTATATTATGGAGTTTCATTAAATGTGTGCATTAATGTGTGAAAACTGCTTCTCTCGTCTCCTTTATCGGCATGTACAAAAAAAAAAAAAAAGTGATGTAACCATGTCGGAAAAAACTGAATAAAAAAATTTAATAGAGAATGAATTATAATTTACACAATGATTCATGGCTGGATTAGATGTTTTATTACTGCGTTACTACACAGCTCCCATCATCCATCAGCTAATTAAATAATACTGCACATGTTTCACATCTTTCATTTATAGTAAATAAAGCTGAAATGGTTTTTAATCTTTGTTCCAGCCTTACTTTAAAGCTAAAGGTCATAGAGTAATAGGTGAAAGTGATGATGAATGTAGTTTTATATATATACACACACACACATTTGATTCAAAAGAGTGATTCCAAGACTTACTTTTCAAATTTAAATAAACACACACACACATTCGGTGTGAACGCACAATAAGCCTTTTGTCATATTTTTTAATTAATTACGGTATTACCGTATACCGTGGTATAACAGTATAAAATGTGGATACCGCCCTAGCCTGAAGCTGTGTGACCAGAATGAAGCTGATGTTTCTTTAAGCTGAACACGCTTCATGTACAATAACCTGTGGAGTAATGAACATGAGGAGCGGCTTCATGTGATGCTACACACTATGTCTGGTTAAAGCTCCGTTTATATTGGATGGTAGCTATGGTTACCAAGAAGAAGATGCACACTGTATTACATAGATGGTGCATCTGATGCATGTTTCTGAGTTATTCAGATTAAAAAGAGTTAAAACAACTCATGAACAGCTGGAAGTCCCTTTGAGTCCAAGTGGAAAACAATAATTACCACATGTTCACATTAAAAAGGACAAAACTACAGAAACGCCCCCTACACTGCTGAAAACGCACTGTAGGGGGCGCCATCACTCCGTAGGGAGCATAATTACAACATCAGGGCCTCTATGCTCAACAGCACTGGAGAGTACCTGTTCATTCATTCATGTCAGGGTCACAGGGCTCTGTTGGTGCTTTTCTCCAGCTCTCATTGGGCACTTGGTTAGTGGGCGGGGCTCCAATCATCACAGGTTATGGTCACACAGCAGCGTTGAACAAAGAAATGTGACTGTGACACGACAAATGTCACAAGAAACAATTTAAAGGAAAGTGAAATGGAATAAAAAGCTTCACTCATGTTCACGTTCATGTTCACGTTCATGTTCACGTTCATGTTCACGTTGTGAATAAATGTCAGAGTGACTGAATTATGACTCATATTATGTAGGATTGAACTGTAGTTTTTGGAGAAGAAACATTAGGAAATGAAAAGGTGTGTGTGTGTGTGTGTGTGCGTGTGCGTGTGCTCTCATCCACAGGACGTCACGTGCACGGCCTCCCTCAGTAAGACAGCTCTTTGGTTTCTAACATGTTCTTCACTGTGTGATCATCTCCTCCAGTCTGACCAACAGAAACAGGAAGTGCAGCCATTTTCTCCAAGCACCAAAATAATCTGCTGGAGCAGATGTGGGAAAGGAAACGCACAAAACTACACACAATAACACAAGATGACCACACATTTAGATAAAACACAACAAACACACAATGACTGAAAGAAAAAATACATCCAAAACTAGAGGAAAAATGTCCAAAACAACAACATAAATAGCAAAGTTTTCTGGATTATACTCAGATTGGTCATTGTGCTAAATGATGATCAGATACAATCACGTTTGTTGCCCCGCCCCCGTAATAAAAGCTGCCAATGTAGCGTAGACTATCTTTCTCTGCTATTTTTTAACTTCTGTATATTTCTGTATAATTTTCTCTTTGTGTGTGTGTGTGTGTGTGTGTGTGTGTGTGTAGGTAACTGCTTTGACAGCGACTGGTCAGCTGTCAGTGACTACACTCCCAGTGCACCTGAGGGTCTGAGGGTGGGCTTTGACATCAGACGGGATGAGAGCGGAGCGCTGCAGCCGGTGCTCACAGCTAATTGGACCATCAAAGATGACGGTGAGAGTCTACAGGTCACATGTCTACAGGTCACATGTCTGTATTAGTGAGTCAGTTATAGACATTTATCATAGAGCTGAACCATCACAGCATCCACAGTAGGGTTGGTTTGTTTTTCCCACAATGGTCACTTCTCTGTACTTTTTAAACATTCCCGTTCACATCATGTAATAATATTTTTAAAAAAAACACATTGCTTTGAAATTGAATTTTTAATCTCAGCACGGCAGAAGTCACAACAATGAATTTTCCGGTAGTGAGCATGCTCATAATTGATCTAGAAATAACAGAGCTAAAGTAGTTCTCACTGATGTGTGTGATGACAGGCAGCATCTATTCCCTGAAAGCCACAGAGCTCCACCTCCTGGTCCTCTCCACCAATCAGAACATGTGTGTGCGCTACTCCTTCAAAGACAAACTGCACATGAGAAGTCCTTCAGGAGAGAAGGTGAGTGTTCTGTTCATATGAACATATACAGACCAGATTAGCATGTAGCAGAGCCGTCTGAGCACAGTCACAGGCTAAAGGGGTGGGGCTTAGATCTTCAGAATAAACCTGGTTGTGTGTGTGTGTGTCAGTGGAACTTCTCTGCTAACATGCTGATCCTGGACCCTGGTCATCAGTACAGAGTGTCCGTGTTCAACATTCCCAAACCTCAGCTTGAACACAGCAGCTATGACATCAGCTCAGAGCTCAGTGTTCCTGGTGAGTCCATCTATCTGTACACTATCAAACACCAGATAAACTGATCACCACTTCAGCTAAAACACCATCAGTCTGTTCACATGTCAATGAATTACAGACACAGATGAAGCTCTGCAGAATAACACCATCACCATAACAACCATAACAATAACAATGAGATTTTAAACAGGATTATATGTAGAACTGGACATATTTCTCTGTTTCTACACAGTCACCAGTGTCCATGTGTAATATACTGTGTACATGTGTGATTTGTCCCTAAACAATATGTGATGTAACGATATCTAAATCCCACGGTTCAATATAAGATAATTACTGCGGTATTGTAGGAAAGCTTATGGTTAGCATCAATGCTAACAATAACAAGAATGATGACCATTGAGAAATGGTGTGTTCTCCATTTTGACTGTATGTATTTAGATTTATAACATTATATAAATACTGTCTTCTTACACATACAGACTCTGGAGATTAAGTTCAAACAATCTAATGGAGACAGGTATAGAAACAATTCATATAAATAAATAGGGTAACCCTAATTCTGTTTAGATTCATTTGAGGTTTTTCTAGAGAAATATGATAAAGTCAACATTTATTTATTAGTCAGGGACAATGGAGTTCAACATAGAAACTAAATAAATGTTCAGCTGATGTGATGCACATTAAAGCTAACGCTAGTTTACATCTCCTGTCCCTGGTTGGGCCTTTATATGTTACAGTGGAATAACACACACACACACACACACACACTAGTAGGTAAAACTAGGGTTTAATCCCACAACAACACCAGATATACAGGTGTCACTAACCAACGTCTCTTGTTATATCTGGAGCTGTTTTAGATGTTTTCCTTCAGGATGCTAGGTTGTTCAGTGGCTCCTCATGTAGCTCGTATTTGTGGACGAGTAGCGTACGCTACCATTAGCAGTGTTTATATATTGTCCATCTTTTCTTCATGGTTTGTTGATGCAGTGAAACCACAGTGTTTAAACTTGTAGCTGCATCGTGCACAGGTTCTACAAGCTCCTCCTCTTTTAGCATCCACCATGGCCGTTTCTCAGTCTGTGTACTTGAGCCAAGTTCTGTTTCAATTCAAAGTCCACTTCTCAGCAGTAAATTCGCTGTAAATCCCCGGATGAGAACTTGCCACGCCCATTTTACCCAGCATGCATCAGATGAGACTCCGTCAGCCATATTTCCCAGCATGCACTTCAAACAAGCGCATGATTTCAAAGATGATGACAGAGGAGCATTAGCTGCACATGTGTAAGTTACAAAAAATACATTGACCAAGGGTTAGGGTTGAACATAATAATAATAATAATAATAATAATACATTAAGAGTTTAATTTCATACCTGACGTGGTGCAGATTCTGTTTTGTCCTAAAGAAAATATTTTTCAGGACAGAATTTAGTTTAAAAATGTAATACCTAAACATGTAATTATTCAGAATTAAAAAACTTTATTAAAAATGGAGATTTACTTTTATATTATATTGATTATCAATATTATTAATAATATTATTCTTGTTGTTTGAGCCTAAAGTATTTTTTATTATTATTATTTTAACAATTATTATGAATTCAATACCTAAAAATCTAATTATTAAGAATTCAAATACCTTATTTTGATATAAAATATTTTATTATTATTGTTATACATAAAATGTTCATAAAATCTGTTCAAATTTTTTTATTTATCACCAAATATTTTATTTGTTTACAAAATAATTAATATTTACAACATCATCATCTACTCAATGATACATATTATTTTATTTGATGTTTACAATGGAGCACACATACTACACACAACAATGTCAGGACAATGTCTGTACCCATAAGTCTGTACCCATAAGTCTGTACCCATAAGTCTGTACCCATAAGTCTGTACCCATAAGTCTGTACCCATAAGTCTGTACCATAAGTCTGTACCATAAGTCTGTACCATAAGTCTGTACCATAAGTCTGTACCAGTCCTATATATTTACAGTATGGGTCTTTACATCAGAGGAAAGGAGAGCACTCCTCCCTGACCTTCCATGAGCCCTAGCTAAAGGCTAAAAGCTAAAGGCTAAAAGCTAAAGGCTAAAAGCTAAAGGCTAAAGGTTAAAAGCTAAAGGCTAAAAGCTAAAGGCTAAAAGCTAAAGGTTAAAGGCTAAAGGCTAAAAGCTAAAGGCTAAAGGCTAAAAGCTAAAGGCCAAAGGCTAAAAGCTAAAGGCTAAAGGTTAAAAGCTAAAGGCTAAAGCAGAGCAGTTAGCAGAAAATGTATTATTATTTTTTTCCTAAAGTGGTGGGCGGGGCCTAGTGCCCTCTATTGGTCACTGGTCTGTAGTAATTTGATCCTCTGTGTCTGATCCTCAGGTTGTGATCACAGTGACATGAAGATGACTCAGTTCTGCTCAGACACAGGTGAGACTCTTCATGATGATGATGATGATGATGATGATGATGATGATGATGATGAAGGTGTGTGCTACAGGCAGCCTGTGGATCCCCAACATCAGTGTGTCAACTGCAGACTCATTTCTGAACGTCAGCTTCAGCTCAGACTCTCAGTGTGAGAAATACCTGCTGATCATTAGCTGCTCCTCACACACACACACTAAGTGGACCTTCAGGGTAAGACCTGTGTGTGCGTGTGTGCGTGTGTGTGTGTCTCTAATCCATGATGCTAACCCCTTCAGGACGGTGATGAGAGGGTTAACGTGCTCTTCAATCTGAGTTACTGGCCGAGATGGTGCTGCCTGTTCCATGTGGAGGTGAGTTTAGACGCTGAGAGGACTGTGTGTGTGTGTGTGTGTGTGTGTGTGTGTGTGTGCGTGCGCTGACCGAGTGGTCGTTCCTACAGATCAAACCTTTATTCCAACGCTGCTCCAACGACTGCAGACGAGTGAACATGTTTCAGGATGTTTGTCCAGGTACCACTTTAAAAACACTAACACAACTGTGTGGTTTACATGATGATGATGATGTTTGTTCCTCTCAGAGTCTCCCAGTGCTCCTGCTCCATACACACTGGTCATAGTGGGAGTGTTGTCTGTGTGTGCACTGACTGCAGTGTGTGTGTACTTCCTGTGCAGGAGGCCAGGTCAGTGTCTCACTTCCTGTGTGCGTCTCACTATTTGGCAGCACTGATAGTGTTAGTTGTCTACTTAAAAAGATGAGTGTTCACGTCACCTGTGAGAGATCATTTTTAAACAATGTGTTTGTAAAATGGTGCAGAAATAAACATTTGGTCAATAACAATAGATGAAAGAGGTTAAAGGTTAGCACACACTAACACTGTAGCAGATGTTCTGTTGGGTGGAGGTCTACAGATTGGCTGGACCACTCTAGGACCTGTTTACAGAGCCACTCCTTTGTTGTGAGGGTCAGACTTTGATGTGGATGATCAGGTACTAGATGATCACTCTATGACATGTTTAAGATGATATCATTGGTTCTACCTCCCTAACGTCATGGATCCTCACCCATCCATGGTCAGATGTTCTGGTTGCGTTGCTTAACGAGTGGTCTTCCTTAAGATCTTGGCACTTGTTTCCTGCCGAGTCATTTTTCGAGGCGTGGTAAACTGATGATGTTTATTTAACTAGATAACCTTTAAACGTTTGAAACGTGTTACAGTTTATTCAGGAGTCTTTGGGGATTTTCATGACTCAGCTTTATTTATGTGTGAGTTTGTATAGTGTAGCAGGGATAAAAGCATATATGAAGATAAATTAGCTCTCCTCACTGATTGGTTAGTTTCAGCCCAGAGTGTAATTAGTCCACGGAGGCCTGTGGGGGGTGGGGCTCAGATATAATCTGTTCAAACGTCCTTTTAGAGGAAAGAGTTTGTTCCTTAGCTGTGATGGAGGAGCAGAGCATGGACTAGATGATGGAGCTGTAGAAGTGACATTTATGAAATTATTAATTTATACAATAACCAACAAAGGATAAAATAAAGCATAAACTAACACAGTGCTCTCCTACCAGCCTGACCTTTCACCCACTTTGTCTAATGGAAAATAAAAAATAATGCTGAGTCATCCTCTTTAACTTCATCTTCATCGTTTCTCATCAACTCATCACGTTAATAAATCAACCATAAGAGGATGTGAACCTATGATCTGCCACAGTAAACAGCAGTGAGTTACAGTGTTGTGGTGTTTCTCTGTATGTTCCAGGTAAAGCGTTGGCGTTCTCCTCACAGCAGAAGGCGCCGCTGCTGCAGGTGGAGCAGGTGACGCGGCGTCCCAAGGTGCTTCTGATCTACTCCCACGACCATCGTCTGTACAGAGACGTGGTGCTGTGTTTCTGCGCCTTCCTGCAGGATCGCTGCGGCGCCGAGGTGTTGGTGGACCTGCTGGACACGGGTTCGCTGGGCCAGGTGGGCGGGGCTCGCTGGCTGCAGATGCAGCGGCGGCGGCTGCAGCCGGGCGACAAAGTGCTGCTGCTGTGCTCCAAAGGTGTGCAGGCAAAGTGGCGGGCGCTGTGCGGCGAGGCTCAGGTGACTCTGAGGGAGGACGAGCTCTCGGACGACATCCTCACTGCCTTCCTCAACCTGTTCCTACCCAGCATGCACCGGCCCGGCGCGCTGGGCATGTACGTGGTGGCGTACTTCGAGGAGCTGAGCGACGAGTCTGACGTGCCGTCACTGTTCCACATCTCGGTGAAATACGCGCTGATGAAAGACGTGGAGGAGATGCTCTTCAGGATCCTCGACATCCACAAGTACGAGCCAGGGCGCGTCCGCCACGTGCACGGAGTCCACGTGCATGACTACTTCACCTGTCCGTCAGGACGGGCACTGAGGGTCGCCATCGAGGCCTTCCAGGACCACCAGCGCCAGCACCCAGACTGGTTCCAGAAGGAGTGTGAGTTGGGGGAGGAGGAGCTCGATCAGCACGCACACACGCACGCCGCTCCCGTGCTGCAGTGCGTCCCTGTGATCAGGGCGGGACTCCCAGCCTTCAGGTCAGAGGTCAACATTCATCCAGAGGGCTGCAGTGCTCACATCCACACACAGCGCCCCCTGCTGTCACAGGCTGACACAATGTCACCACTGTTGGAGGGGAGGAGCCAGGAGCAGGACTCCACCCCCAGAGGAGAATCTGATCAGGGTTATGTCTCTAAGTCCTCCTCACAACCTCTGCTGGACTTGGTTCGCCTACAGGAGGCGCTGTTTGAGCAAAGCCTCAGAGCACCACAACTTAATGATGAGACTGTGGAGGAATCAATCATTTTATTTTAAATAAATGAAGGTTTTTCAAGGATTTAATCATTCATCAATTTTCAGACCCACTTCATCCTATTTCATGGTGGCGGGGGTGTGTTGGTGCCTATCTCCGGCTCACACTGGGCGCTAGGCGGGGGTACACCCTGGACACACACACACATTCTCACTACTACAGGTTATTTTGAGACTCCAATCAACCTATCCGTCATGTTTTTGTATTGTGGGAGGAGCCTGAGTACCTGGAGGAAACCCACGCAGCACGGGGAGAACATGTAAACTCCACACAGAAAAGACCAAAAAGATTTTGGTCAAGATATGACGCACGTTGGTTGATTCCTGTTTTTAAAGATTAAAAAATCTTATTTTAAATAAACACAATGTTTTTAAGGATTAAAAAATATCTGGTAAAGAATAAAAGATTTCCATCACGACTACTTTGATGTTTTTTCTTTACTTTCTTCTCTGATCTTTTATTCAATTAAACTTTATTTGTATAGTGCAAATTACGACCAAGTCCCTCAGAGCGTTTATCAAAATATAAAAATCATAATAAGAAAGAAAAAACCAACATGATCCACATGAACAAGTATTTAGTGACAGTGAGAAGAAACAAGTCCCTTTAACAGGAATAAATCTCCATTAGAACCAGGTTCAGAGGTGGCAGCCATCTGCGTGGACTGTGTGTGGTTAGTGGTCAGAAGGACCAACAGGACAGGATAGAGAGATAGAACATCCGTGCTGATGTCATCGTTTACTCAGCAAACAATGACGCCATAGCCCCGCCCCTCTCCTCTTTTAAATTTTGTATTTTATTATGTTTTCAAAAGTGTACAACAACAAACATTCCTTTACAAAACAAGCACATTTCCCCAAACTCTGTCCTTAAAAATGTCCATGTATTAGAAAAAATATTTACCAAAAAAAAGAAAATAAACAGGAAAAAATCCATGCGTCTGAGTTTGTGGATCCATTATTTTGCAGTAATTTGGTCATTTCCAAATGTTTATTTTAATTTTATTTCACATAGACCTCATTCATGTTCAGTCAGAAGTGAAACCTATTCAACTTCTGACCTCAGGGTGTGAGGGGGCGCTAGAGCACCATCTAGATCTGTTTCACTACACAGCTCCTCACCAGAGCTAGAGTCACGTGTGCAGCCAGAGCCAATCAGACGAGTGAGAGAGAAGAAGTTTCAAAATGTTTATTTTCATGTTAGTTTGACTGTTTGCTGTTTATAAACGCTGATATTTTCACTATAAAACCAAACATTGGATGTAGATGCTGAACACATAGAGCTGTTTAGAGAGAGTTGGGATTAAGTAGCTGCTGTGAAACCGCTGTTAAAAAGAGAACACTGGATGCCTCTATACTGGCTAACTATAGACCAATCAGAACCTTCCATTCATGGCCAAGATCATTGAGAAGGTGGTCTTCAACCAACTGAGTCAATTCTTAACATTCAACAAAATATTTGATAAATTTCAGTCAGGTTTTGGTTCTCATCACAGCACAGAAACTGATCTGATCAAAGTGATCAATGACATAAGGTTGAACACTGATTCAGGAAAAGTATCTGTTCTCATTCTATTGGATCTAAGTCTACATTTGACACTGTAGATCATACACTGTTGTTGCACAGATTGTAAACATGGGTTGGACTAAATGTTAAAGTAATGGTTTAAGTTCTACTTGGAGGATCAAAGTTATTTTGTAAACATTGTAAACTTTGAATCTGACAGATTACCAATGTCCTGTGGGGTTCCTCAGGGATCTGTTCTTGGACCTCTTCTGTTTAGCCTTTATATGCTTCCTTTAGGACACATTTTACACAACTGTAAGGTTGATTATCAGAGCTACGCAGATGACACACAACTATATCTATCACTGAACCCAGATGACCATGGTCCCATTGAGGTGTTGTGTAACTGCTTAGAAAAAGTAAACTGATGGATGAGTGAAAACTTCCTTCAACTAAACCATGACAAGATGGAGGTGATTGTCTTTGGTAACAATGAAAAGAGGACTGCTGTCAGCAAGTATCTGAGTCTGGATCTTTAGAAGATAAAGACCAAGTCAAAAACCTTGGTGTTCTGATTGACTCAGATCTGACATTCAGCATCAGATCAAATCTATCACAAAAACAGCCTTCTACCACCTAAAGAACATCTCCAGAGTGAAAGGTTTAATGACTCAGAAAGATCAGGAGAAACTGGTCCATGCTTTTATCTCCAGCAGACTGGACTATTGTAATGGTCTTCATCAAACATCTACAGCTGGTTCAGAACGCTGCAGCTCAGGTCTGAACCAGAACACATTACACTGGCTCCCAGTCAGCCTCAGAGGAGACTGTAAAGTTCTGCTGCTGGTTATAAATGTGTGAATGGGTTTGGTCCAGAATACATCAGTGAGATGTTAGTCAGGTATGAACCCAGCAGGTCTCTGAGATCTATGGACACAGGTCAGATAGTGGAGCCCAGAGCTCACAGTAACCATGGTGATGCTGCTTTTAGTTGTTATGCTGCAAAGAAGTGGAACAAACTGCAGCAGAGCTGAAGTCAGCATCACATGTGAACATTTTTAAATCAAAGTTAAAGGCACTTTTTTTCTCTACTGTGTATGATTGAGAGAGATTTATGGTCATGTTGATGATGTCATGATGATTTTACTGATGATTTTAATTGATTTTACTGATGATTTTAATTGTTCTTATTGATTTAAATGTTCTTATTGATTTTAAACAATTGAATGTTTTATCATGTAAAGCACATTGAGTTGCCTTGAGTATGAAATGCGCTATATAAATAAATTTGCCTTGCCTTGCCTTAACGGAAGTTTCAAATAGTTCCTTCCGTTTCTTTTCTAAACACGCATTTAAAAAAATCTGTGACGGAGTATGTGCACACACACAGTATTTATAATAAAATATACTAAATGAGCAAAATAAAACTAAATATTTATACAGAAAGTACACAAAACAACAACAGAAATACACAAAAGGCTCCACAAACATACATGACAGAAAAATACACCAAACGAAAACAAAAATATGAGAATGACTCAAAATACACACAACAAAATATTTATACAAAAAATACACAAAATGACTCCAGAATCACACAACAATGGCAACACCAGTGTCACGGTCTGAGTTTACCTGCGTACTGAGATGTACCCGTGCTGGATTAGCCATGCACACATATTAATAAACTATTCCTTTTCATATTGAGTTTTATTATAATCATACTTTTTGGTAGAATAAACTATTAGTATAGACATTGCTGCATGAAACATTATTACTCAAGCTGTTGACTGCGATTGTGACTCAGATTATCATACTGAGCTTGTTATGGGAAATTAGTGAAAGGAAGAATACATTCTTAAAAAGTATATTCCAATGTGTGCTTTATTTTTTTTTTAAATAAATAATAAAAAACTGCTTAGAATAAATTATAAAACTTTTTTTTTGTACTGCAATGATACCGCTAATAAAATATTTCATAAATATTTTACAAAGTCCGTGTGCATCTAAACTGATGGTTGTAGATTAATGACACTAAACAATCCACGAGAACAACAAACTAGAATCAGAATAGATGTGGTTCAAATCCCTACAGTGTTGTTTGCTAAAAGCCAAAATGTATGAAAACAATAATTATCACTCTACACATTTCACAACAAACCTAAATGACCACGGTGAAGTTGGTTTCACGTTGGACGTTGGATATTCACTCTTAAGTTAAGTCCCGCCCCCTCTGTCATAGTTCAGGGAGAAACACGCTGAAAGCGCCGCGTTTAAAAAAAAGTGTTTCAATCAATAATATAATGAAAAATACTTCTAATACATGGAGATAGACTCAAAACGTATGTGCTGGTATATTTTATATATTTGAGCTTTTATGACAATTGTTTTTTTCATATTTTTCAATACCTTTGGAATCATGTGACCAATGACCTCAATCTAATTTATAATGTTATGTTTGTGTTTATGTTTGTTATGTTTGTGTTTCTTATGTTTGTGTTTGTTATGTTTGTGTTTGTTATGTTTATGTTTGTTATGTTTATGTTTGTTATGTTTATGTTTGTTATGTTTGTGTTTATTATGTTTGTTTTTGTGATGTTTGTGTTTGTTATGTTTATGTTTGTGTTTATGTTTGTTATGTTTATGTTTGTTATGTTTATGTTTGTTATGTTTATGTTTGTTATGTTTGTGTTTGTTATGTTTGTGTTTGTTATGTTTGTGTTTGTTATGTTTGTGTTTGTTATGTTTGTGTTTGTTATGTTTATGTTTGTTATGTTTATGTTTGTTATGTTTATGTTTGTTATGTTTATGTTTGTGTTTATGTTTGTTATGTTTATGTTTGTTATGTTTGTGTTTGTTATGTTTATGTTTGTGTTTATGTTTGTTATGTTTATGTTTGTTATGTTTGTGTTTGTTATGTTTATGTTTGTGTTTATGTTTGTTATGTTTATGTTTATTATGTTTGTTATGTTTATGTTTGTTATGTTTATGTTTATTATGTTTGTTATGTTTGTGTTTGTTATGTTTGTTATGTTTGTGTTTGTTATGTTTGTGTTTGTTATGTTTGTTATGTTTGTGTTTATTATGTTTGTTATGTTTATGTTTATTATGTTTGTTATGTTTATGTTTGTTATGTTTGTGTTTGTTATGTTTATGTTTGTTATGTTTGTTATGTTTATGTTTATTATGTTTGTTTTGTTTGTGTGTTTGTTTGTTATGTTTGTGTTGTTTGTTATGTTTGTTATGTTTTGTTTGTTCTGTTTGTTTTTGTGTTTGTTTTGTTTGTTTGTTTGTTGTTTTGTGTTTGTTTGTTTTGTTTGTTGTTTGTTTTGTGTTTATGTTTGTTATGTTTATGTTTGTTATGTTTATGTTTGTTATGTTTGTGTTTGTTATGTTTGTTTTTGTGATGTTTGTGTTTGTTATGTTTGTGTTTGTTATGTTTGTGTTTGTTATGTTTATGTTTATGTTTATGTTTGTTATGTTTATGTTTATTATGTTTGTGTTTGTTATGTTTGTGTTTATGTTTGTTATGTTTGTGTTTGTTATGTTTATGTTTATGTTTATGTTTATTATGTTTGTTATGTTTGTGTTTGTTATGTTTGTTATGTTTGTGTTTGTTATGTTTGTTATGTTTATGTTTGTTATGTTTATGTTTGTTATGTTTGTGTTTGTTATGTTTATGTTTGTTATGTTTATGTTTGTTATGTTTGTGTTTGTTATGTTTATGTTTATGTTTATGTTTGTTATGTGGTTTAACGTCACTTGTCTGTGGTTTGTCGTTGTGAGTTTAGATGAAAATGTTTTCCTGCTGCTGCAGTGTGGATGTAGAAATACTGATGGTGTTTCAGCTCAGACAAAGGCTGATAAGATGTGAACACACACACACACACACACACACACACACTTTTTGGGATTACAGTTGTTACACAGAGCATCCAAACGTTCCCAGGTTTGAATAAAAGTGGAAACATTTCCACAGGAACTTATGCTCAGCAATACTACAAAAGATAAACTTTTCATGGGAATTATTACATTTTTTTTTCTAACTGCTATAACAGGATGTACTTTCTGCGGCAGCTGAAGAAGTTCAGTCTGCCAACAAAGATGATGGTGAACTTCTACAGCTCCATCATCCAGTCCATCCTCTGCTCCTCCATCACCATCTGGTACCTGCAGCTACGGCCAAGGACAAGGCCAGACTGCAGCGTATCATCCACTCTGCAGAGAAGGTCATCAGCTGCAATCTGCCCTCCCTCCAGGACCTGTACGCCTCCAGGATTTTGAGGTGTGCAGGAAAGATTGTGGCCGACCCCTCCCACCCCGGTCATAAACTGTTTCAATCTCTCCCTTCTGGTAGGAGGTTTCGGTCCATCAGGACCAGAACCTCCAGACACAAAAACAGCTTCTTTCCCTCTGCCACCATCCACATGAACACACCCCAAGTCACCCACTGAACCCCCCCCCACCCCCCCACCCGATCACCACCTCCACCAGCTTGATACCTGCTGCACTGTATATATATATTTATATTTATCCTATTTATCCTTTATTCTCTATCTATCCTTTATTTATCCCTCATCCTTTATATTTATCATTATTATTATTATTATTGTTGCTGGGTTGTTCTTTGTTGTTTTGTTTTTATTTCTTTTTGTTGTTTGTTTTGTGCACCAACCACCAAGTCAAATTCCTTGTACTGTCCTTAAAACTGTACATGGCAAATAAAACATTTCTGATTCTGATTCTGATTCTAACACAATTTTGCAAACTAGTGTGGTTTTATCAAAATACACAATTCACAAAACCACACACCCAAACTGCAAAATACCTTCTATAGCCTGTAAAATGAATCACTGTAACTAAGACTGTATAATATAGCATTATCAATATCACACTTTTTCATCAAGTGGTACACACATATTACCAGATGTATGTGTAACCAATTACACACTGTTGGGCATAATGTAAATCACTCTTATCATTAGTATGCTTGTCATAATACTAAAATAGCTCAGATTGTTCACAAACAGGACAATGCACAGCTGGGTCTAGTTACATCATAGACATTATCTTTTCTTTCCAGACATTGAGTGAAGAAATGCGTTGAGTGGCTTATCATCCCTGAATGCTGCCATGATGAATTCATGTTGGGTGTGGGATACATATGTATGTGTATATACGTATATATGCATATGTGTGTATCCATAAAATGAAGAGTCCGTCCTTAAGACTGCTCTACTGTAAAGTGCCTTGAGATACCATTGGTTATGATTTGGCGCTATACAAATAAAGATTGATTGATTGATTGAATCACACCCACATCAGTGTCATCACACATCTCTTCCATAGTCTGCACTAAAGGAATGTACACATAGGGTTGTCGGTCATATTCCTTCCACTGCCATGCTAAAAAGAACTCTTCTATAGGGTTCAGAAATGGTGAGTATGGTGGGTGGTCAGTAAACCCATGTTGGACATGGGCTGCACCATGAAAGTTCACGTTGTTCCATAAAACAACGTCCTGGTTTTTATGATGGTCTACATCATTCATACGCTCTGGTGGTATGAGGATGTTGTGGAGTCTGTTCAGAAATGTGAGAACATGGGCTGTTGTTGTCCAAGGTTGGCATGACGGTGGAGGACACCATGGAGATGGTGATGTTAGTCAGGAACATCTATAATGTCTCTGTGGACAATGATGTTTCTTCCTCTTCTTCTGGTCTTTGCTAGGTTGAAGTCAGGCTCACCTATGAAGATGAACTCATGTAGGATTGTATGAGCATCTATTCCCAGAAAACAAAGAACCTAAAGTGAATGTGGTGTTATCCAGTACACTGTAAAACATGTAGTGTGTAGTTTACTGTAGTCAGTATTTACTGACATGTACACGTCTGGTGTCTTTGTTTCTTTCAGAGTTTTTCTCTAAAAACACTTTAGAAACTTGTTTCAGTCTGATTTGGTTTTGATTGAGAATGTGAGACAGACTGACTCGTTGAATGTTGTTGAGTATGGTTTTGTCTTTGATGATGTGGCTTTGAATTTCACGTAATCTGACTTCATTATTTTCCAAAACCAAGTTTACAATGAGCTTCCTGTACCCAGTGAACCTTTGGCCCCTCCCTCCACCATGGTTGTGTCTCTCAGTCCTTTAGAAAAATAAAATAAATAACATATATACAGACTAAAGATATTTCTCCTACAGTAAATTATACAGGAAACTTGTACAGTTAGTGTATGACATCAGCCATTCATGAAGTAAACTGATGTCACCAAACTGATACACTATGACATGGTTACATGATGTTTTTTAATTCAGGATAAATAACTAATAATCATTCTGAATTAAAGTGTTCTGCTTCGTGTTTAGCAGCGTTTAAAATAACGGTGGGTGTTTTTCAGTAACGGGATTATCTAACTAATTACTTTTTACGCCGTTATCGTTACTGAACGTTAAATGTGGTTCGTTACATGTATTGAATAAATAAACTGTTATGAAAACATCCCTGGCTTCACACACAGCTGTAGTGAGGACGTGGGTTAATAACAAGGTCAGAGATCATGATTGGCTAAGGCGGCAAAAAGAACCAATCAGAGCCAGGATTGTGTTTGATGGACTGTCTGACAGCTGTTGCTCACAGGCCCCGCCCCTTTCCCGGAGCTAGAGTGCCGTCTTTTTTACAGTGTATGGTCTGGAGGAGTAAAAGATAGAATTAGTGACTTTTCTGCTAGAAATGTATTTACTGCTGCTTTATTTACATTATGTTTGATTTGTAATTGTTACGCTAGAACTCTGTCGTGCATGTGTTGTACATGTGTGCGCAGCAGCCTCTGTGTGGGCTGCTGTGAGTGACACTGTGTTGTTGCTGCTGCTCAGGAGTGTGCACATTGAGAAACGCTGCAGTTATATGCTTTTAACAGAGCATGTTATATTACTATGATGTTGCTGTCTGACTATTGTTAGCTCCTCTGGGGGAGGGACTTTGGAAAGTTTGGAGGCAGAGCAAGAGAGCAGCGGGGAGGGAGGGATCTGAGAGTTCCAGACTGCACCTTTAAGTGTTTACAAGAAAGGGGAATTATCTAATTCAGAATTAACTTCAATTCAGAATTAAAGTAGCATTAGGAATTATGTGTTTACATGGTCAGGTTAAAGAGGAATTAAAGCTCACATGTAAACGTACTACATAGATGGTTGCATACCTGTGCTCTAGTCTAAATGTCTGGATGAAAGAGACGACAGTAAAACAGCTTCTGTCATTTTCAGCCCATGATTGATGACATGATCAACTAACGTTTCTCTGATTTTATTTGAGTTGTCGTCTTCTATGATCATGAACTCCTCTACTAGCTGCACCCCCCCCTCGATAACGTCTTCCATTGTTGTTGGAAAAGAAAGAAAGAGGTGTGGTCTGTGGTCTTTTATAACGCTTAATTCCTGATTGAAGTGTTAACAATTTAGCATTCATGTGTTTGGTCAGGTGTGACATATATTAGTTAATTAGCTCATGTAGTGTCATTATGACACAAACATGTGACTTTATGTCAGATTGTTGTGTCTTATGCAGAGAATGTGTTCATTCATTTAAAAAGTGTTTAGACTTAAAGGGGACATATCATGGTTTTAAATCCTTCCTTTTTACATATAAATCATACAGTTATGGTCTATATAAAGCAGAGCTGCACTGCTTGGGTCTGAATTCCTCATTATTATAGCTCCACCCCTTTTCTGATGTGCTCCTGAGAGCAACTCGTTTTGGTGCTGTCTCTTTAAATGCAAATGAGACACTTCATACCCCGCCCCCTCTTCAGGTGACACTCGGTTCAACTCCACCATTTTTGTAGTTTGATAGAAGAGATAAAGGCAAATAAACCTTTTATTCAGAGGTTATTTATAAAATGTCAACAACGTTAGACTTGTCCATCCAGCCTTACATGTTCCAGCCAGAGTCTGACCCAGTGGAGCGAGATGAAAATGAAGATGATGAACCTGCAGAACCCTAACAAGTGAGCTAACACAAGCACCGAGCTAACGCTAGCGCCAAGCTAACGTCACAAAATGCATTTTAATACAGTCTTTTCAGAGACAAAAACATCAAAATGAAATGACTAATGAAAACTTTAGACTTAAATTAAATCACGTAGGCCATATCATCAAGGATCTAAAACGAGCACACAGCGCTAACATATGAAGATGGTGCTAATGCTAACAAAACAATGACAGGGACGTCTTATCATCACTTTTTAGCGTTATTTACAGCTTACCGAAGTGCTCTGTTCATCGTCTCCAAAGATAGAAGGAATTGAACCCTCAATCAGACAAAGTCTTTCTGTAAATCCTTCTTTATACTGGTGGAGGTTGATGAAGCAGTCATCATTGAAGTGCTTCACACACACAAAAATGACCTTATCCACAGATGTGGTACATTTCTATAAAAAATAAAACTCAACCAGACACTTTGAAAAGGTTCTGATGCTGGGAGACGGTGTAATGAAGCGTGTGGGTTACTACATCCAACAACCCAACATTTTGACTTATCCTCTCGTAACTTCTGCATCCTGGAGCTTGGACTACAAAATAAAAGTGAGAAATAAAAATGGCGGATTGCTCGAAGTGTTGGACCTGGAGTTGATGAACTAATATGGCAGTTCTGCTGCAAATACTGTGATGTAATAGTTCAAAAAACGTAACAGAGAATAGAAAAATCTAAACAGATTGAAAAATATGAGCAAAACAGAAAATAAAGATATCAATGGAGCACCTGAAGAGATTAATATGAACTTTTCTGTACTTCTAAACACTCTAAATATACAACAAAATGCATTTAAGGGCTAAAAAAGTGGATTTAACATGATATGTCCCCTTTAAGGATGTTTTGTGTGTCAGTTAAAATAATTAACAATTGGAAAAAACTGTAATTGGAATTAACCGTAAACTGTCAGTAATGTTAAATAACTATCATATCCAGTCATAATTATTAACATCCATTGAATGATAATATTTTTTTTAAAAATAGGTTTATTTTGCCAGAACTTTACAATTGTTCAACTTCTGTAAATACAGCAAAATTCCACTGAAACGTCCATGTTGACTAAATGTTAATAAACAGATCACATGACATCAGGTCGTTTCAGTGAAGATCAAATATATTGAACGTCCTTCAGTTCCCGTGGAAACGTTCCAACCTGCTGCTAGAACAGGAAATGACATGTGACATGTTCAGTGAGTGACTCATCTCAATGCTTTGATCCCAAAGTGATCGATTGTCAAGCCCCTCCCAGTGTTCCCAGCGGCGCTAGCTGCTAGCTGTTGTTCTCGGCCGTCATGTACTTGAGGGCGGTGAAGCCGTAGCGTCGTGACATGTTCTGCTGAAACTCCTCCTTCAGCGTCTTCAGACACACTCGATACTGTCTGTTGGAGCGAAACTTAGTGATGTCGAAGCTGGGGGCGTGAGGCATGTGGATCATATAGGCGTTAGGAAGGACCACGAGCTCATACTCCTGTACACACACACACACACACGCACAGATCAGCATCACAGGAACACATCTATCCTCTATAAACCAAGGGTTCTCAACCCTGGGACCAGGACCCCATTAGGGGTTGTGGGACAGTGGGAGGGGTCTCTAGATGCCTTCAAGAAACTATGAATTACTATTTTTTTAAACATTTTAAGCCAATTATTTCTTTCCATATTTTTGTTCCTTTAAATGCAATTTTTCTATATTACCCCCATTTCTGACACTTCTACATCATATTTCAATGCCTTTCAAGACATTTTCAGCACTTTATTATTATACATCAACTTTATACAGAACTTTTCTGGGTTCTCAAAGTCACTTTACAATGAAAGGAGCAGTGTTGGGGTTTAGTGCCTTGCTCAAGGGCACCTCGGTAGTGCTCGAGAAGTGCCCTGGCACCTCTCCAGCTACCAGAACAACTTCTGTTTTTTTTTTTTTTTTTGGTCCGCACCGGGACTTGAACCAGCAACCCTCCAGTTACCACATATAAACCCTTTCCATCACTGTTACACATTATGTCACTTTTAACCTGTTTTAACCAGATTTGTGTGTGTGTGTGTGTGTGTGTGTGTGTGTGTGTGTGTGTGTGTGTGTGTGTGTCACCTGTGCGTCCAGCTCCATGATGTGAGCCACCTTATTCCAGCCAAAGCCCACAAAGCGGCGGTCGTACTCGGGGCTATCCCTCCTCACCATGACGTATGGCTCAAAGTCGGCCTCCCACTGCACTCTGTAGGGCGTGGTCGCCGTGCGCCACTTAGCAAAGTTGGTGGGGGCGTGGCCTTTGGTCCACACGTGATACCTGAGCATGGACGGACAGGTGAGGGCGGGGCCCAACCACAGGTTAGATCTGAGTGTGTGTGTGTGTGTGAGACCTGAAGGTGAACAGCGTCCCCATGTCCAGCTGAGACAGAAGCTCCGCCTTCGACTTTGGATAGGACAGACGGTACCTCAGAGTCTCAAACGCTGGAACCACCAGAGCTTTCTTAGTGTTGGACATGTCCAACTGTACCACGGCCCTCCTACACACACACATTTAAACACACACGTCCATCATCATCATCATTATTATTATTTCTATATTAATGTATTCATTTCTGCTGCTGCTGTGACAACTATTAATAGAACTATTAATAGATTCATATTAATAGAACTATTAATAGATTCATATTAATAGAACTATTAATAGATTCATATTAATAGAACTATTAATAGATTCATATTAATAGAACTATTAATAGATTCATATTAATAGAACTATTAATAGATTCATATTAATAGATTCATATTAATAGATTCATATTAATAGATTCATATTAATAGAACTATTAATAGATTCATATTAATAGAACTATTAATAGATTCATATTAATAGAAATATTAATAGATTCATATTAATAGAACTATTAATAGATTCATATTAATAGAACTATTAATAGATTCATATTAATAGAACTATTAATAGATTCATATTAATAGAACTATTAATAGATTCATATTAATAGAACTATTAATAGAACTATTAATAGATTCATATTAATAGAACTATTAATAGATTCATATTAATAGATTCATATTAATAGAACTATTAATAGATTCATATTAATAGAAATATTAATAGATTCATATTAATAGAACTATTAATAGATTCATATTAATAGAACTATTAATAGATTCATATTAATAGAACTATTAATAGATTCATATTAATAGAAATATTAATAGATTCATATTAATAGAACTATTAATAGAACTATTAATAGATTCATATTAATAGAACTATTAATAGATTCATATTAATAGAACTATTAATAGATTCATATTAATAGAACTATTAATAGATTCATATTAATAGAACTATTAATAGATTCATATTAATAGAACTATTAATAGATTCATATTAATAGAACTATTAATAGATTCATATAGGCAGACATTTGTCTCAAAAATATTCCAATACATTCATTATCTGAAAAACGTGAAAATGGTGGATCTGTTAGTGAATATTTAGTAGACATATATTAAAGGTGCAGTCTGCAACTCTTTTAAAAGTAACTTTTTGTCATATTTACTAAAGCTGTCACTATGTAAGGACAGTTTTACATCAAACAAGTAGTTTGTGTGAAAAACAGGCTCATTGAGCCCCGCCCCCTGCTGCTCCTGCAGCCTTTGGCAGATTACCAAAATGCACTGCAACCGAGCAGAAAGAACCAACCAGAGGCAGGATTGTGTTTGATGGACTGTCTGACAGCTGTCACTCACAGGCCCCACCCCTTTCCAGGAGCTGTAGCGCCATCTTTTTTACAGTGTATGGTCTGGAGGAGTAGAAGATGGAATTGGTGACTTTTATGTTTGAAAGGTAATTACTGCTGCTTTACATTATATTTGATTTGTAATTGTTACACTAGAACTATGTAGTGCATGTGTTGTTCATGTGTGGACAGCAGCCTCCGAGTGGGCTGCTGTAAGTGTCACTGTGTTGTTGCTGCTGCTCAGGTGTGTGCACATTGAGAGAGAGAAGGGAGGGATGGAGGGGGAGGGAGCGAATGAGAGTTGCGGACTGCACCTTTGAAGGATGACACCTACCTCAGGTACTCGTAGAGTCCGTACATGGGCAGGAAGTCGATATCAGACAGGAACATGTAGGGCGTGGTCACCTGCCTCATGGCCACGTTCCTCAGCAGGTTGACGGGATAAAACTGACCCTCTTTGTAGACCACGTGGTAGCCCACGTTCCCACGGCTCATCAGAACCTCAGAGCCCTGAGCGTAACGCAGAAACTGCTGTGCCTCAGCATCAGAAAGGTACAGCGCTAGGCTAATAGGCCCCTCCCAGTGCTTACAGATGGCCTCCAACATCTGGAGCCTGCATTAAAACACACAGCCTCAGCTTTAGAACAAACACACACACCTGTACTAATGTTTGCAAGTTAGCATCACTTATACATAGAGCTAATATTAGCATCACCATGGAGCCAATATTGGCATCACCTATCCAAATGTTAGCATCAACATAGAGCTAATGTTTGCATCACCTATCAGAATGCTAGTATTACCATGGAGCTAATGTTAGCATCACTGTGGCGCTAATGTTAGCATCACTATGGAGCCAATATTAACAACACCACAAGCTAATGTTAGCATCACCTGTCCTAAAATGTTAGCATCACCATTGAACTAAAGTTAGCAAACTAGATCAAATAATAGCATCACCATGGAGCTAATGTTAGCATCACCTGTCCATGGAGCTAAAGTTAGCCTTACCCGTGTATGTAGCTAACGTCAGCGCCACCCGTGCATGTAGCCAACGTCAGCGCCACCCGTGCATGTAGCCAACGTCAGCGCCACCCGTGTATGTAGCCAACGTCAGCACCACCCGTGTATGTAGCCAACGTCAGCGCCACCCGTGTATGTAGCCAACGTCAGCGCCACCCGTGTATGTAGCCAACGTCAGCGCCACCCGTGTATGTAGCCAACGTCAGCGCCACCCGTGTATGTAGCCAACGTCAGCGCAACGTCAGCGTCACCCGTGTATGTAGCCAACTTCAGCGCCACCCGTGTATGTAGCCAACGTCAGCGCCACCCGTGTATGTAGCCAACGTCAGCGCAACGTCAGCGTCACCCGTGTATGTAGCCAACTTCAGCGCCACCCGTGTATGTAGCCAACGTCAGCGCCACCCGTGTATGTAGCCAACGTCAGCGTCACCCGTGTATGTAGCCAACGTCAGCGCAACGTCAGCGTCACCCGTGTATGTAGCCAACTTCAGCGCCACTTGTGTATGTAGCCAACGTCAGTGCCACTTGTGTATGTAGCCAACGTCAGCGTCACCCGTGTATGTAGCCAACGTCAGCATCACCCGTGTATGTAGCCAACGTCAGCGTCACCCGTGTATGTAGCCAACGTCAGCGCCACTTGTGTATGTAGCCAACGTCAGCGTCACCCGTGTATGTAGCCAACGTCAGCGCCACTTGTGTATGTAGCCAATGTCAGCGCCACCCGTGTATATAGCCAAGGTTGGCGCCACTTGTGTATGTAGCCAACGTCAGCGTCACCCGTGTATGTAGCCAATGTCAGCGTCACCCGTGTACGTAGCCAATGTCAGCGTCACCCGTGTATGTAGCCAATGTCAGCGTCACCCGTGTATGTAGCCAAGGTTAGCGTCTCCCGGTTACGTAGCTAACAATAGCATCACCCGTGTATGTAGCCAACGTTAGCGTTACCTGTCCATAGAGAGCTGAGCGACCAGTGTGACGTCTGAGTCATCCGTGCTAACTTGGTACTCGTAGTGCAGGAAGTAGAGGTGCGTTCTGTGGACGGTGAATCGTTCTCTGCGGAACTCATAGCACGGATCGTCTTCGTCCAACTGGGATAGCGTTTTCTGCAGCTGTGAGAACACACACGTCTAACGAATGATCACGTTCGCTAACACACACACCTGATGAACCTAAAGATGTGATGATGGATTGTTTGAGGTTATTTTACAGGGTTTTTTATTGTATTATTTTATTTGAATTTATTTTACAGAATAAGAATTGCAGAATATTCTTGTGTTTAAGGTTAAAATATCTGTAACCAGGATTGGGGTCAATTACATCTTAAATTATCCATGTTCAATTACAATGACCAGCATTTTTTCCAATTAAAATTAAAATTAATCACAATTACTGATCCTTTAATAAATAACCTTATTAAACATAACCTTCCCCTAGTGTTAGCATCTCTAATGCTAACGGCTCAGTTTGACCCATGTCTATAATCAGCTGTAAAATACACCAATAAATATTATCTAATTATTTTCTCATCTATTGATTACCTTGTTAGGGATGTTTTTACATACTATACACCTAGATTTATATATATTTACATTTTTTCACTTAATTAATTTGTAATCAGCAATTTTTATAGACTGTTCATACCAACTACAAAACAGTGAGGTGTGCTGTGGGGGTCGGCGACCTACGTTCTCACTGTTGTGGTCGGCCTCACTCAGACAGCCAAACAGTTCTCTGCGTAGGAGGTTCCCGTCGTACTCTAGGAAGGTCAGGTAGAGGTTCCTGAAGAACTCCACGTGTTTGTTCTTCACTCGCAGCTTCTTAGGAGAGTTCCAGTGGATCACCTGTGTGTGTGTGTGTGTGTGTGTGTGTGTGTGTGTGTGTGTGTGCGTGTGTCCACATGAAGAAGTTACAGTGAACATTTGTCCTTATTGTCACTAAATCAAAGGTGAACAGTGTGAGCAGTGCTGCTTTAGTTTATACTGCCATTAAATCCCATTAAACTTTATTTGCAATAATTTTCCCACATTAGTTTGTTAAAATAACAATCAATCCTTACTTTTTTTAAATTACTATTATTAATAATAATAGTTTATTATTCACAGTCACGTGCCCACACTGCATGTTTGTCTCAACACTTTTATTTTGAAATTCACTGAACGTGTGACTTACATTATTTGTGCTTTGTTAAACGGACTAACTTGTTATTTTCACTGTTTTTGCTAAAAACAGTTTAATTTTGTCATGACCTTTAATAAACCTTTGAAGTCTGCATAGTTCACACTGTTCCACATTTTACACAAACAAATGTAACTAGTATACATTTCACTTCCAGAAATGTCACCGTTTCACAATAAACATGATTTCTGTTCAATAACTTGATTTAGTGAATCCCTTACAGTAGTGTGGTGTTTATGTGTGTGTCGTTAATAAGCTCTGTGTGTGTGTGTGTGTGTGTGTGTCACCTTCAAATCCGACACATCTTTGTAGCATTTCTCTGAGCGAGTGTGATCAGACAACTGAACGTTCCAGAAACATGGCAGCTGATGGACCAGGAAGGGGTTCTGTTTGATCACTGCATTAAAGATGTCCTACACACACACACACACACACACACACACACACACACACACACACACACACACACACACACACACACACACACACACACACACACACACACACACACACACACACACACACACACACACACACACACACACACACACACACACACACACACACACACACACACACAATTAAACTACTAGCATCACCTGTTAGCATTCAAGGTTTAATGGAAGACTCATAATCTCATCATCAGCTGGAAAAGCATCTGTGTTTGTTTACCAGTGTGTGTGTGTGTGTGTGTGTGTGTGTGTGTGAGACCTGGTCTGCTAGTGAGGTGGACAACATGCCCATCAGCTCTCTTTCTGCTGTCAGCCTCCACATCTGCTCCCATCTCAGCTTCCTCAGACGATCCAAGAGAAGGAGGATGACTCCTGGAGGAGAGAGAGAATAGGTGTTACACTTCTTATATTTTTGCACCCCAAAAAGCCACCTCAATGCTAACCATGTAGCAGCTAACACCTCAATGCTAACCATGTAGCAGCTAACACCTCAATGCTAACCATGTAGCAGCTAACACCTGAATGCTAACCATATAGGAGCTAACATCTCAATGCTAACCATGTAGCAGCGAGCACCTCAATGCTAACCATGTAGCAGCCTGGCACCCTTGTGGGCCAACATAACACAATGCCTGTTGGTCATTGTAATGACCCTAAGAAACCATTGTTTAAGGCAGGGGTGTCGAACTCCAGTCCTCGAGGGCCGGATTCCTCAGACTTTTAGATGTGTCCCTGCTCCAACACACCTGAATCAAATAAATCGCTCATTATCATGCTTCTGCAGAGCTTGATCACAACACATTGGTCTCCACCAGGAGCGTTTGAATAGGGACACATCTAAAAGTCTCAGGAATCCGGCCCTCGAGGACTGGAGTTTGACACCCCTGGTTTAAGGCAAATAAAAAAAATTGCTGACCTGAGGGATGACATCATCATCTGTCAGTAGAACTTCAGAAGAAAGAGTCACTGATCTCCAGCTTCACGACTCTGTTCCCCCAGCTGTCCAGCTTTGGAACAAATGAACAATCCCAACTCTTGTTGAAGGCTGGAGCTTCCCTTCCAGATTCGCTGGTTTGAGATCCTTCAACTGTTCCACCCTGAAACACGGCACTACCTGGACTGAGGTTGTCTCTCACCATAAAAAGAGGAGAGAATCATCCCTCACAAAACTGGCTCTGGCAAATAGATATTATGTCCTGACGGATGATTGTCCTGCTCCCCCGACCTCATCCTCTCAATCTGCAAAGGCCATCACTGGCTGCTGGGAAGTCTTCGTCAATCAGGCTTCTCCAATGAAAACGCCATCGTCCGACAACGGTGCCGAGGCCTGCTCCTCCGGCCGCAACATGTACATCTCTTGCTCCAGCCTGAAGTTCCTCTAGGATAGTGTGTCCCAGCGTTCTGCTGCTCTACCACATTCCAATCCAACGGTGTCCTCTCCAAAAACTGCTACTTGTGCTGTTTAACCTCACCTGAGTCGTCCATCGATGGTGCCTGGTCTCTCCACTGCTCCACCACGTCCTGTGTTTCCCCCCACCACTCTAATAGTGGGAGCATATTCGCTTTTTGAAAGTCATTACTCGCTGTTACCCGGGAGCCAAAGTTTTGGACATTGTTGATGTTCTCCCAGGCCTGTTGGACTCCCTTCCTTCTTCAGTGACTTGACTTATTGTCCATGTGAGAACTAACGAGACTGCACGATGCCAATCTGAACAGACCAAAAAAGATTTGAATGTCCTCTTTGACCTGTTCAATAAACACGGACTGTCAGTGTGGTTTAGCGGTCCTCTGCCAGTGCTATCCCCCAGCATCAGCTGCTGGTCCTAAACACCTGGCTTTACTGCACATGTGGTCAAAATGACCTTCTGTTCATTGACAATTGTAATCTGTTGTAGAATCGCTGTTCATTTTTCTGTCTGGACGGAGTCCACCCGGACTTTTTGGGCAGCATTAGTTACACGCACACACATGTTTGGATAACTTAGCATGGAGCAGCACTAGCGGCACAGGGTCAAAGGGTGAAGAGGCGGGGCTATGTGACCTTCAATGATTGAAGGAAACCACACAGCTGTGTTTATTATCAGAGTGCATGGGAACCTGCACACTCACCTGTGTTGAAGCCTCGGCCCAGAGCCGGCCACGGTCGATGGTTCTTCCACAGGTTCCCAAGGTACCAGTCGCTCTGGTTTTCCACCAGACCTAGAACCTGCTGACCTGGACACAGAACAACATCCTGAGGAACATCCTGACATCATGAGGAACCAATGACGTGTGTGTCTGTCCCGGAAGGATGTGGTTAAACATTTGTCTGAGCGTAACAACCTCAACCTTTATATTGGTTTGAATTCTTTAAACCAGTTTAAATGATTTAAACTGGTTTAAAGGGGAGGTATGATAATAAATGACTTTCTAATGGTTTATCTACAGTGATAAACATCCTTGAGCCTCATTCAGAGGAACAAAGTGTAAAAGTTCTGTTTCCTCTCTTGTTATTACAAAAAATCAGCTTTAAACGGGACAGATGGATTTTGCCAGACGTGTGACATCATCTACCAGAAACTCCTCCCAAAAGACTAAACTACTGGAACATGAAAACAGGACTACCAGAAATCTCCAGTCCAAACTAAAACAACAAACTTACAAAGACCTCCAGTGGAGAGCTGAAGAACTCTCCCCACATGTCGCTGATGGTCAGTTGTTGTGCCTCACTCCTTCTGGTCCTCTCAGCCCTTTATAAGCTCCTCCTCCTTCTCCTACCTGATTACTGATGTGAGTCAGGTGTGTTAGGAGAGGAGGAAGGACAGGCTGAGAGGCCATGAGGAACCAGTCGTAACAGTGGTGTATACTATATACTGGAGAAATGTTTACAACTCAGAGAAAACTATGGATAGAAAAAGGCTTGAGCAGCGGTTAAGTGTGAAGAAAGGAAACCTGAAGACAGCAGTAAACGGTCTGAATGAGTGTGTGTGTGTGTACATGTGTGTTAGTGTCATGACCTCCACGCGATAGCTGACGGGGCTACTCCGTCACAAATAGCATGATACTGGACCTTTAAGATGATATGGATCTGTATTTATTTGGTTTGTTACAGCACCAAAAAGTGTGAAATAAAAACATGCTTCACACTGAAAATAAAAAAAGAATAATAATAAAAATGAAATTAGACACAGCGTTTGTCAGCAACAACAAACCAACTCAGGCAGAGAAACTGAGGGATTCTGCAGCTCTGTTGCCATGGAGACGGTGCTCCTAAAGCACTGTGTGTGTGCGCGTGCGTGCGTGCGTGTGTGCGTGTGTGCGTGCGTGCATGCATGCGTGTGTGTGTGTGTGTGTGTGTGTGTGCGTGCGTGTGGTTTTGATCATTTAAAGTGACGCAGATGGAGCTTTGCACTGACCTTTGAACTTGTGGAACACGGCCCAGAGCTCAGCGATGTCAGTGGCAAAGGTGATGTCTGTGTCCAGGACGATGACTCTCTGCAGGTCTGAGGGCAGCGCCTTGGTGAGAACCAGCTTCATCAGCCCGTAGATCCCAGAGTAATGTTTGTTAGGAATCCACGACACCTCAGACTGCAGCGCACCGACAGAGGTCAGAGGTCACAGAGAGGTCACTGCTCAGTGGGGTGTGTGAGAGCATGTTTATTGTTTGATCATAAATGTGATATCAACCATAGTTCAACACTACTAGTAATTCATTGAAGTTTGCTAGTGAAGGAAACTGTCACCAGTTAGCATCATATGCTAATGAGGTGTGGGAAAAGTAAGTTCAGGCTTGTCATTGGCTTTAGAAAATATTACAACCAACATGAGACACTAGTCTACTGTACCTATAAGTTTAAAAGTGTCAGCATTTTGTGTGTTTCATATCCCAAATAACTAAACATCACTATTTCCTGGTACGGCAGAGACACTGCACAGTCTCACTCCGCTGTAAGGAGGAGGAGGAGCCCAAAGGAGGCCACACCCTCTCCCAAAAGCACATTTCTGCTCTGCCTCTGTTCTCATAGCGTGTTTTTATGTGTTTGCACATGCTCAGTCAGTTCATCAAGATGAAAACCATTTACATAAAAAGGCTGCTAGCTACGTTGCCTTTGGATGTAGCCGCGCTATGCTAAATGCTATACGTAAGTTCACAGTGCATTAGTGAATAGATGACACGTGACTGCTGCTGCTACGTTCTCTAGCTAGTGGGTGGGATAACACTACAGTCATGATGACAGCGCTAGAGACGATAGAGAAACTTTGTTTTGAGGAAAAACAACATCTTTTAAAAGATGGAGACCAACACCTGAGCTACCAGACCTTCAGCAAAGCTAAGGTCAGAACATTGTTGGTACTTTCTACAGTGAATGGAACAAAAGGAAGGATTGACTTTGTGGATGCTCCTCACTGAGGCTGTTCTGAGTTGTTGTTGTTGTCATTTTCTCCATGTTTCTGTGTTTCCAACACAAACAACAGATGTGCTGTCGTGTCATGAGATATATGTTGTTGGAGAGTATGGAGGATATATTAAATAATTGTTTCTTTAATGGTGTTTATGATGTTGATTTTGTTAGATGATAAATACTTGTTCATGTGGATCTTGTTGGATTTTTTCTTTATTATGATGATTATGAGATGACTTAGTTGTAAATTACGCTATACAAATAAAGTTGATCTGAATTAACACTTTCCAGCAGAAACATATGAAATTGTCATTGGTGGTCTACATTTGTAACGTCGTGCCTACCCACCCCTAGTGGTCACAGCACGTCACTGTATATCACTGTAGTACTAGTACAGCTAATGTAAATTAAGTAGGAGGGATTAGAACCAAATCCAGCTCTCCGATTGGTTGGAATTATTTTGAAAGCCAACAGCAAGCATGAACTTACTTTCCCCGCCCCTTCATTAGCATATGATGTTAACTAGTGACAAGTTTCCTTTATTAGTAACTTAAATTAATCACTAGTAGAGTTTAACTGTGATCACATTTATGATCAAACAGTTTTCTATAAACGTGTGTGAGTATGTGTGAGAGCCAATCAACATCCAGCTCCAGGCCTGAGGGGGCGTGTCTCAGCTTTACAGCATTAATTAGACTTTGACTTTATCCTTCACTCCTTCAGCCTGTGTGTGTGTGTGTGTGTGTGTGTGTGTGTGTGTGTGTGTTGTGCTTCTATGTGAACATGTGTATCCACTAAGGATGTCCTGATCCGATCACATGGTTTCAGACTTGATCAGAATCTGACGTTATCTCTCTATCAGGACTCTGATATATATGTACATTTATTGCGGTACACCGGTTCATACCAAATACTGGTATATATTTTAGTTATGATATAAATGTTTAATATACCACCGTACCAGTGTATAGATTACACAACGTTCAGAACGCTACGATGTGGCGCGTCAGACTGGAGCCTTTTCAATGTTGCACTGTGAAGGTAAACAGTAGCACTCTGGTTACCATGGTTACGGTGTAAATGGATCAGAAAGCTCTGAAGCTGCAGAACTAGTAGAACATGATGACACAGCAGAAGTTGTGTCAAAAAGAGGAGGAGCCTGTCTGTTGTTTGGATGCAGACGTTTGTGAATAAATGAGTTCAACATCAGGTAAATCACTACATTTGTTCTGTTTGGAGGAGACCAAACGTATCGTTAGCCTCTCTGCTAACTAGCCTGATGCTAGCTAGTGTGTGTGTGCACTGTGCACAGATGTTTGAGGGCATGTTTGTGTGTGAGAATAGACCATCCTAGTCAATCTACTGCAGTATGTCTATATCAAACACCTACAGCAACACACGCAGATGTGTTCTCTAGTGATTCTCAACTGGTGGGTCGCAGACCTGTACTGGGTCACAGACAGCTGGTCAAAAATAAATACTTAATATCTCATGTTGGACTTGTCTTTTATTTTGAAAGAAACTTTTCTTTTGACAGGCATGCAGAATTGCATGTTACACAGGAAAATATATAGATTTATGTTTTAAAAATATGTGTGTTTTCAACAGCTATTTTTGAAAAACTAAATTTGGTTGGTTGAATTCTAAAAAAACAGTGACAAAATGTGGGTCCCAGGGTGAGACCAGATGAACCCCTGTTCTACATCAACCTCTATCTGTAGACGTCACACACTTTATTTAAATAAACCTACAATACCAACAAAATGTAGTTATCATCCTTTTCATCAATAAAAACATACATTTTAATCTGTGAAACTAAATGACATTAATAGTTCCTAAAAGCTGTGGTACTTTTATTTTATTATTTGTTAACATGTTGTTAAGATGAGACACTATTCATTTTTATATTAGACATTTTTATTTAATATTATTTAATCTAAAGTCTAAAGTTAATTTATTGATTGATCAAGTTACATCACAGAAGTGTTCTGTTTAGGGTTAAATGTTAAAATAAGGTGAATAAAATAAATAAAAGGCATCCTTTATCTTTTTAATGTATTATAGAATATTGGATCAGGACTCAGTATCGACCAATTATCTAGAATCATCGAAGTCAGACTTGAGTTAACCTGGTCTCACCTTAAGCTCGTCAGCGTCGTAGAAGTCAACCCTGACGGCGGGAACCATCCATGTATGGAAGAGAGAGGAGAGGATCTGCTGAGCTATGGAGTCAGTGATGAAGTGGAAGTACAGAGGGTTCCTCCTACACACACACACACACACACACACACACACACACACACACACACACACACACACACACACACACACACACACACACACACACACACACACACACACACACACACACACACACACACACACACACACACACACACACACACACACACACACACACACACACACACACACACACACACACCACACACACACACACACACACACACACAGGTCAGAACACCAGTGATCATACAGTATGAAGTGCTGGTGTTAGTTTTACCGGTGGAAGAGGACAGACTTGACCAGCGTCACCACGTCACGGCTGGCATTATAACCAGCGCACACGATGGCCACATGGATGGTCTGGAACACACAGAACATCATGACATGACTCTGAATCAAACACAACATGATGACATCACACTAGTTACTTCACAGAGTTAGCCCTAATTTCCTCCATGTCTGCTGTGGAACAGCTGTTAGGTTTTCATTAAAGTCCATTTCTACCTCATGTCAATCTGCAGCAGATACTCACACAGCTATGAATGCAGCAGTTCAACAAAGATAAGCAGGAAGTAGTGCTTAGACAGAATAAAATACTGGTATCTGGTTCAGTTTCAAAATAAAATACTCCGTGTTCAAGATGGATTGTAATTAAATCCATTTCAGGGTTTTCAATAGTATTTTTTCACAGCATGGGGGGATCACGTGGTGCGTTTGTCACACCACAGAAACATGTGTCATTGACCACTGAAACACATCTGAAAGATGAAAATAATTGTTAATAATATAAAATAAAGTCTTAAAATAATAAAAAAACAAGCACTTCTCTCTGCTCCCAGACACTGGTGGGCGTGTCAGTTAGAGGCACTGGAACCACACCCACGCACAGAAAGGGTACCGCCTCCGTGTACTGTGTCTATGGGAGAGAGCAGTGTGAAAGTGGCTCCAGTGTTGATAGTGCTTCTCTAGGACCCTATAAAATCTGCGTTAACAGAATCATGAAATCGACCAATGAAAATTGTTAAGCGCAGAAATGGACAAAATCGGCAAAGAACGTTTTTTAATGCAGAAATGTTTCCAGGGACCACTTCTTAGGTGTGCACCACCCTCTCTCCTCCTGTCCTGGCTGCATTAAACTCATCTTAAATCACCACAAACACCGTCTAAAAACAACACAAATCATCACTGACTCCTAAACACAAAGCCACCAGTGCCCGTTTAACTTTGCTGTGCCTGTAAAGCTCCGTCTGTTTTTAGTGTAGCACAGCGGTGCTCCATGAGAACGTGATCAGCTTTAATCATCTTCACCTGCTCAGTGTTCGATCTGTTATGTCTGACTAATGTTAGTTCTTTTTATTCCAGCCTTTTGTCCGTACCTCATAGCTACACATTCACAGTCAGCTAGCTACCTCAAGTACAACCGTTTCAGTGGGAACTTCCGGTTCCGTTGGAACAACGTTATTAGAATGTTACATTCTAACATCTCATCAGAGCTACAGTAGATAGGATCAATTCAATTGGATTAATTTAAAATAAGTTGATCAAAACTTAATCAATAAACCTGATCAGATTCAGTAAACCATTGATCCCTGAGAGGAAATCAGGTGATATTAATGCTGTTCTCATACATCTTTATATGACAATAATTCAAAAGGAGCAGTCAGAATAATCCATGTCACTACAACTTATATCTTACACCGGAGAATGTGCGTAAAGCCAGATGTGAATGGGAACGCCCACATTTCAGGGCTGCTCCGCCCACAGTGCGTAACTGTGATGAAGGTGTGCAGTGACTGACTTAAGTACAGGAGGAGAATAACATACAGCCAGAAACAGAACAGCTGTGTGGTTTTTTAGACTGACACATGGTAGAATAGAGTCCTTAGTGATAACAGCACATACAGGAGATACAGCATCAACACTCCTTCTCATAGGGGCGGGGCTACACCCTGGACATGGTGGGAGTAGATCATATTTCACATAAATATTGACCTTATTCATGGTTGAATCACAATAATCTCTATAAAATACAGAACACAATCAACGGTTTGTCTTTGAATTCACTACAACTCAAGACAGGGTTTGGAGTTTGAATCCCACTCTATCCAAGTCGTTGTCATTGAGTGGGTAAAAAGGGTACGAATGTTGGTGGTGGTCAGAGGCAGCTGTGGCTACATTGTAGCTTACCACCACTGGTATGAATAAATAAATGTTTCTGTACGAGGTTCTCTTCTAAAAAAGTGCTTTATAAATCCATACCATTATTATTACTATATCACACCATTACACATGGATTACAGAGATCTGCTGACTCATCACCGCTACAGATACGTGGGGGATTGATGGACACAGCGGAGACGTTTCAGAGCAGATACACATACAGTGGAAATCTGGTGTTAGGGGGCGTGTCTTACCTCACACTTATCCACCACCGGCTGATGAATGCAGTCCGAGGCGTTGGCGCCCACCCTCTGACCCTCGCTGTCACCCGTTCCTTCCTCTGAGTGGTTACGGCTGTGGTTTCTACGGTTACCGCTGCCAGACAGACGATGGGACGGTTGGCTGAGCTCTCGCCGAAGAGCACGGTTCTCCTCCTCCATCGCTCGCACACGGCGCTCCAGAGCCTGGCGGTCGCCACCTTCACCGAGCTGTGAGACGGACTGGAGCTCCAACGAAGACAGAGCCAGAGGCTTCACTGTCACACAGGAGAGTAATCAGATTACTTAATCAGAATAATCAATCACAGCTGTGTTCAAAGATGTCTTTTATGGATCATATTTACTCTTGTTAATGCTGATGATTTATACACAGTTTGGTTTGAGCTCAGATCAATATAAAAGCGATCATTACAGATCAATACATGATCTAAAGCCATCAGTAACAATATGAAACTAAAGGATGAAATAATTAAAATATTAAAGCCTGTGAAAAACTAAATGTGTGTGTGCACATTGAGGTGATGACAGGAAGTGAGGTCACCCTGGAAGCTGCCCACAGACAGGTAGAGCCATGTGAGCGCTGGGATGAAGAGCAGACCCAGCGACGCCAACAGGAACTTCCTACGTCCCCGACACATTCCCAGCATCCTTTGGGGCGGGATGTGAACAGCTCTAAGTAGGCAGCAGCTGCTGGTGGAGATGATTCATATTACTGTGGCACACACACACACACACACACACACACACACACACACACACACACACACACACACACACACACACACACACACACACACACACACACACACACACACACACACACACACACACACACAAAATGACAGAAAAACAGAAACGCATTGGTTCCACTAAAAGCTGTTCTACTCTTATATGTCTATGGACAGGAACAGATCTATGCAGCTGCTCACACTGTAACATGTACATGTCACATTCTCTGACATTGATTGGTCTGGTCTGATCAGGATCAATCTGATGAATCAGCAGGTGAAGATGAGCTGTTCTTATGATGAGGGGTGTGTCTTTAGGTCACACAGGTGAGCCCTCACGCTGATGCTAATACTAATGCTAACACTCAATGCACAGTTATAGGTTTGAGTATCTCCTGTGGTGAAGAAAGGACGTTCAGGTGAACAAGTAGATCACCCTAACCCTGCAGCTCACTGAATCCATGAGGTTCTCTGGAGAACATCATGAGCTGCTTCCCTCAGAGATGGAGGAACCAAGATGGAGGAACACTGCAGACAGAGAACTGATCCAGAGCTGAAGGTCCAACCGTACTGGAGTGAACCTGAGGACCACCACAGTACACTGTCTGACCCAGGAGATCAGACATGATTAACAGCAGCTACACTACTGATCCAAACACCAGGGTTCCCCAACTGATGATGATGATGATGATGATGGTGATGGTGGTGATGGTGATGGTGGTGATGGTGGTGATGATGATGGTGGTGATGATGGTGATGATGATGATGGTGGTGATGGTGGTGATGATGATGGTGGTGGTGATGATGGTGATGATGGTGGTGATGATGATGATGATGATGGTGATGATGGTGATGATGAGCAGCTCCTCCACGTGTGTAGAGGTTCTCTCTGAGAGGTGCAGCAGCTGCTTCATATATCTGTGTAACACTGAGTCAGACAGTGATGGTCATCTAAACCTGTTCTAAGTCTGACACACGTGGGGTGGAGGTGGTCTTCATTAACCTGTTGGTGTCTCACAAACACCTCCTCCTCTGGAACCACGTGGTCCAGACTATTCTCCAAACATCCCTGGCATTAAATACATCACAGTCTGAGGAGCTGTAGGTCAGAGGAACCAGGACCTGGACAGGGTCACTGACACGCCCACTCCTGTTTGACCTCTGACCTCACAGTGTGTGTCCTTTACAGTGTTTTAATATTAATGTTACTTTGTTCACCTGATGTTCAATGGCATTAAAGCTTCTATGTTATTCTAACCTATGCTCACATGTCAGTGAGTTGGACCAGCTTTGGCCCGCGGACCACATGTTTCACACTAACCTGCTGCCGTCAGTGCGGCTCCGAACAGATGCTCCGTCCGTCCGTGGGTCTGTCACAGCGGCCCCTGCACACACACGCCTGTTCCATGGAGCTGTGTGTCTGTAGCTACAGACGGAGCTAAAGGAGCCCCGCGGGGAGCAGCGCGTCTGTAGCCGGCGGACAGGCGTCACAGGCGGAGGAGGCGAGCAGCAGACACCGCGGCCTGGAGCCGCTCCGCTGGAGGCCGTTCTAGTTTATTATCCCACCCCGTTAATCCTCCACCGTCTGGAACACATTCACACGGAGCTCCGGATGGAAGTGTGCGGCCTGTCAGTAGCGTCTGTCCGTCGTTAGAGCTTTAATCACAGGCTCCACTGACGGAGGGGCGGCCGGGAAACACGGAGTGGATCACCGCGGAGCGGAGTCAACACAGAGGCTAATTATTCACATTATTAATTAAAAACACACACAGACAGTGACACTTAATAAATAACTATTAATTTACGCCTTTTAAATTATTTAATCCCAAATCTGACCATAATTAATAAGAATGATCAATCACATCTAATGAGTGTGTAACTAAGGAGAAATCATGTTTATTGTGAAACGGTGACATTTCTGAAGGTGAAATGTGTAATAATACTGTACAGAATAGAACTATGCAGACTTCAAAGGTTTATTAAAGGTCAAACTGTTTTCACTAAAAATAACCAAGTTAATCCATTAAACAAAGAGCACAAATAATGTAAGTCACGCGTTCAGTAAATTTCAGAATAAAAGTCAAAAGTGAAGTCTAAAAAACGTGATGTTTCCGAGACTAATCTTGTAAAACATATTGTGTAACATTTGACCTCCTGTTGAACAACAATCCCTCATAAATTCACATTAACTACATTTAATATGACTGGTTTTATAGCCATTAAATCTGTAAAATGTAACATTTTCTCAGCTTTATGTTTTGGCCTGTGTAATAAAGTCATGTTTTCTGGAATAAGATCCATGATTATTAAATGGATCAGTAAGCAGGTTTATGATCAGAGGATTGTTGTTTCTAATCCTGGTCCATCACTGTGGGATGTGATCTAGTCCTTTAACCCTAACTCATCATGTTGGACGTGACTTTGTATCAAAGTATCTGATCAATCACACTGTAATAGTTGTAATCAGGTTTTTATTGATGATTAAGGTAGAATTAATGGTGTTTGATCATGTGACCATCAGATCAGATCAAGTTTAAATGTAAAACACGTGATGAATGAAACGAGCCGCTGCAGTTTTCATGCACTTCTTTAATATATCAGTTCTTCATATTCACAACAAATACATGAAGCTCCGACTTTATATTGTACAGCTGAAGTATTTACACGCTCCTAAAAACACGCTGCGTCTCTGCTGGCTCTGATTGGCTCCATAGTCTTACGTACACGTGCGTCTCCTCCACGCTGCCGAGCAAACGCAACGGCAACGCAAGTCTTTGTACAAACATTTACAGGAAGAAGCAAAAGAAGAGCAAAGAAGAAGGGATGAGATCAGAGGAGAGGAAACCTTTGCTCTGATTCACCACAAAATGTCCTGTGTGACTCCGCCCCTAAACACACACACACACACCAAATGTGTGAAATGGAAACATGTTGACACACACACAGGAATGACAGATGAGGGGTGTGTGTGTGTGCGTCTCTAAAAACAGAGGAGAACCTGTAAGCTCCTCTGACAGCACACACACCAAAGCTGATCTCCTTCACACCAGGTAATGAGAAAAAGAACAAAGGTCATCTTCCAGCTCAGTGACCAGACTGGTCAGCACACCGGTGGCACACGTGCAGGCGTTTCCCACAGACGGAGGATCCTGCTCCGCCCCCTCTGCGTGTGTGTCTCTGCAGACTTTCAGGTGGTGTCGAGTAACATTCAGTCAGTGATGGAGACGGTGATGATGGACGAGGACTCAGCGCCGCGTCACTTAAACGCTGAGAACTCCGCTGGAAGCACACACACACACACACACACACACACACGTTAGGGAGCTGCGTGCACTGCACATGCTCAGTGGAGCTGGGGCGTACCGTAGCCCCCGGCCTGGATGGGCGTCTTGGGCGAGGCGCAGGCGTAGAGGCTGAAGTCCTCCGTCTGGAAGCCAGCGCGGTTCAGCGACGGCTCGGAGGCGCTGCGGTGGATCTTAGGTAAGGAACGAGCTAGCAGCTCAATGGATGCTAGGATCTAAGACACACCCACAATCAGTCACCACATCACATGGTTACCAGTTTATCACATGGACTGTACGGCCCAAAGCTGTGGCTATAATGTAGCTTACCACCACTGCCATCACTGTGTGAATTATTAATTATTATTAGTATTAGAAATCATAATACAAATAATAATAACAGTAATGATAATAACACTAATAATATATGATGATGAGGAGGTTCCTGAGGCTCAGTGGTGAACAGGTGTGTGTCTAACCTGGGGGAACAGGGGGCGTTCCTCTCTCTTCTTCTTCAGACAGTCAGCCATCAGCCTCTTCATGGCTTTAGGACAGTTACTGCGAACCTTACTGAGGTCTGGAGACAGATAACCTCTACCCACCATGAAGATGATCTGAAACACACAGTGGGTTAGCTTTAGCTTTAGCGTCACTGCACACACAGTGGGTTAGCGCTAGCTTCACTCATTCAACTGTAGCTGAAAGCAGCATGAAGCAGATCAACACAACAGAAGCAAAGACACATATTTTGGTTACATGATGATGATGAGTAGAGCAGCTCTGACCTGGTCTCTGTTGTTGATGTTGGAGTACGGCAGAGCTCCTGACATCAGCTCGTAGAGAACGATGCCGAAGGCGTAGACGTCTGACTGGAAGCTGTACGGGTTCTTGTCCTGGAGACGGATCACCTCTGGAGCCTGACGGACACACCCAACCATTCAGAGAACGACCCAGGGAGAAATGTACGCTACAGTGTGACCTAAGAATGTGCAATATGTTATTGTTTACGATATATCGTCAAAAACATTCTCACCGGTAAGAATACGTCATCTTACAATAGAAGCGATAAATTCCCATGTCAGAACTTAGCGAGGGCCATTTGTTCCTCAATTTAACCAAGAACGTCCATAAGCTTTGTTCATGGGAGCGCACACTGCGGACCCTCCACTCCTGCCCACAGATGGCTCAGCTCGTCACAATCTGAAGATGCCGTACAGCGGTACATCACGCACTGCTACTTGGTTAAAACCAGACCACCCAACATAGTGAACCAGTCCAAGTTCCTCGGCCAGATCCAGTTCCCACAAACACAGTGACAGACATGTACCAGCAACGTGTATGAAGTGGAACTCCTAAAGCTAACTAAGCTAACCCACCAACACACAACACTGGGCAAAGAGCTAATTAACGCTAACCACTTTATAAAAGGAATAAACCAGTAAAAAAGTTGACGTCTTACTGTCATAAAACCACAGAGCCACTGTTTAGCTAATGGTCAGATTTAACACTGGTATGGAACGATTAAAGCTAACGTGTCACAATCACACGTCATGTGAAATAAATGTCAGCATAACATTAATGTCACTATTAATCCGTCACAACTTGTGAAACATAATATATTTAATGATATTTCATGTGTTCACAGACAAAGCTGGTCCCATTAGACTAATGTAATATTGAGATTATTACACATAAATATACTGAATGATTACATCATCAGCTTGATCTGGTTTAATTATAGGAAATCATAGTTATTTATTAACCATAACTTTATGTAACTCATTATCAGATATAAAATAAACTAGATTCAGCAGCAATAAAAACACTATTGGAGATATTTTTGCTTTTCATGCATTTTTTTTCTCTTTTTAGAAAATAATTTTATTAAAACTGAAGAAATAAATAATTTGAATACATAACACTAATAGAGTGACCCATATGCACAAATATATTCCATAAAATATTAGCTCATGAACTCTATGAATCAGCAGATATTGTAGCCTTTTTTAAAGTGTCTAGTGTTGATGTATTAACATTTATTTAATGTAAAGAACCTGTTTACACTTTAAGTTGGGAATAGTTTTAATTATTTATTTATTTGAATCATTATCGTGATAAATACCAGAAATTGTCAGGATACAATTTTTTAGTCTATATTGCCCATCTCTAGTGTGACCCATACAGAGCAGACGTGTCACTCACTGACCATCCACAGGATGGATCCTGAAAGCTGCTCAAACTGGTGAGAGCCGCTCCAGCGAGATTTGACCGTAGCCAGACCGAAGTCCCCGATCTTCACCGTCAGGTCCTCGTGAAGGAAGATGTCTGAGAGACAGAGCTCAGGAAGCACTGGGACCTACAGCATCACCACAGGGAGCTCAACCATCCTCCCTGCCACTAGGGGGCGTCAGGCACCAAAGGATACTGTTGCTCTTCAGGTCTCTGTGGATGATGGACTTGGCGTGAAGATAACTGAGGAGAGAGAACAGAGTTAGAGCGCCTCCTGCTGGGCATGGTGTGTGTGTGCGTGGCGCTGACTCACTCCATTCCCTGGGCCGTCTGCCGTGCGATATCGATGAGTTTGATCATCTCAAACTTGGTCTCTATGATGTGCAGGTGGTGGTAGAGGCTGGAACCCTCACACCACTGGGTGACGATGGCCAGCTGAGGCTTGGTGGTGTAACCCATGAACAGCAGGATGTTCACGTGACGCGTTTTCCTGCACACACACACACACAACACACACGTGTCAGTAGAAAACACAGCATCCGCTCTGCACAAAATCTAACCTTTACCACAACCTTCCTCAGATGACAGAAATAACACAGCACGCCCCAAAGGAAACGCACTAAGGTTCTATTCTCCCTTCTGCTTTTTTACGCGCCTGCAGTTACGCACTTTTCTCCTTCGCGTATTCTTCGGTCCAGGCTGCAGACACGCCCACCACGCGTAAGGTAGACCAAAAGCGCGTATGTGTGAATGAAGGCGAGCTGAAGGAAAGGAGGCAGTGATGTCATTTTTTTGGGCTGTTTACAAATCACAGAACATGAAGTTTTACCAACGCTTGTAAATATCATTGAAATCTGTGAAAATGATAAAGTTCACATTTAATTTGAAACGCCTTCATTGATAAACAATGTAACAGGTTGATTTGATCAGATTATTGATTAGATTATTGTAGTGTGACTGAGTCACAGTTAAAATGTCTCTCCTTGATCATCATCATCATCATCATCATCATCATCACTGTAAAGTGTGACAGAGTTAGATGATGTAGATATGATGAAATAACGCGTCCCCAATACGTCCTGCTTTAATACAGAGAGATGTTTACAGTGAAACAGAATTATTAACTTCTATAATACACAGTTTTAAATATAAATAGTTTAAAGTGAGCTGAGCCTCATTAAAATATGTGTGGGAACAGTTTGTGTTCCATCCTCATCTGCATATGACAGCATGTTTCACTCTGTAGTGGATCAAACTGTGACTTTATGTTGGACATAAAATAGTTGAATCACTGTGACCAACGTGGACAGAAGTCTGTGTCTGTCACAGTTTTAATTAATCACACAGCAGCAGCTGAGTGATCACAGCTGCTGCTGCACGACACAGTCTGTGTGGCTTCAAATGTAACTAAGTCCATATTTCTAGTGTAATATAATGTTTCACCTTATGGGGGCGCTGCACTTATTACAGGGTTAGAAGAACGGAAGAAGAAAAGGACTTACGCACAATGGAGAATGCGCGTAAAGCCAGATTTGAAAGGTGTGTAACTGTGATGAAGGCATGTAGTGATTGACTTAAGTACAGGAGGAGAATAGCACACAGCCAGAAAAAGAACAGCTGTGTGGTTTGTTGGACTTATGCACATGGTAGAATAGAGTCCTTAATGAAAACAAAAACATTCTAAATTACAGAAAAATACACAAAACAACAAAAACAATGACATGGCTCCTTTTTCAGATGATAACACTGTGATAAAAGTTACATTATTTGTAAAGAAGAAACACTGAAAACTAAACATTGTGCAACAGAAAAATACCTTCAGTCTGTGTATGTGTGTGTGTGTGTGTGTGTGTCTAACCTCAGCACTCCTACTTCATTCTTAAACGCCTGGAGCTGTTGTGGAGTCGGAGCCGTAACGTTCAACATCTTCACTGCGACGTCACCTACAGGAAGGACCAGTGTGGTTACATCCATCATCCATCTATCATCCAACCATCCATCCACCATAGTGTGTGTCAGGCGAGTGTTTCCTGGTGTTAGAGGAAGTCTCAGAGTTTCTCTCACCGTGCCATTTTCCCTTAAACACCGTCCCAAAGGATCCAGAGCCGATCCTCTGACCCAGAGAGATCTGACCCTCAGGGATCTCCCAGTCATCACTGGAGTCTCTCCTGCCCAGAGTTTTCTGACACACACACACACGCACACACACTTTATTTCATGTGAACCTCCTTACAGAGGGGATAGAGCCCAGCACCCTGCGTTGCCAGGTTGGTGTCCATCATCTCACCATCTTGTTTCTGTCTTCTGACGAGGACGAGGACTTCCTCTCCCTCTGAGGACACGGGGACTTCTGTGGGACCTTCACGCTGCTCAGAGAGCCGGGCAGGGAGGCAGGGGGCGTGGCCGAGAGGCCGGCCGTGGAGCCTGCAGACGAGACGCAAGGCACATGTGCTCAGAGGCTGTGTGTGTCTCTGTGTGTGTGTGTGTGTGTGTGTGTGTGTGTATGTGTGTGTGTGTGACATGCAGGTGACATCAGACTTTGCAGTTTATCAAAGATCTAAAACTCATCACATTTTGTACTACACTGTGTATCTATAAATGTAGATCTGCATATGTAGATCATATGCAGATCTCTAATTATAGATGTATGAATGTGTATCTATAAGTGTAGATGTATAAATGTAGATCTGTAGGGATGTCAACAGTCTATATTTAAACAGAGTGATAGAGGTGATTAAAGGTGTTGTGTTTAAACTGGTGTCTATGTTAGCTGATGACACTGTATTTGTATTAATGTATTAATAATGGGCTGAGAAAGCAGAGCCAGTGTGTGTGTGTGTGTGTGTGTGTGTGAGAGAGCACACAGTGGTGGGGGGCACACACAGGGGAAGGGGTGAGGTGTAGGATGGGGGTGTGTGTGAGAAGGTGAGGATGGGGGGGGACACAGGAACACACACAGATGCCTAAAAACTACCTCCAAACACGGGCTCGGGTTCAAAATCAAACACTATGTCATTGGGGAAGGAGTAAAGGAGGGGGCTGGAGGTCCGCGCTCGCTGCTTCCTCAGGGGGCGGGCAGGGTGAGGCGGGGGGGCTGCAGGGCAGAGAGAGACAGACACACATCACTGATACTCACCCGGCCCCTGCCCACCTATCCCACCAATCACAGCTGTGTGTGGGATTGACCAATCATCGCACGGCCAATAATATCGTTTATCGCTGATAAAATAAGTTTATTTAAAGAATGTACCTACGGCCCTCACTGATTGGCTAGAACGTTTTTTTCAGCTGTATAATATAATTATTTTGTGTTGTTGTGGTTGGACTACTGTAACTACCTGCTGACCCACCTACTGTATGTTCTAAACTCTGACCCCCACCATCAGCACAGACCACATTACTGCTGGTCTCTACACTGACTTCCTGTTGCCTTCAGAGTGAACTTTAAATTCTGGTCCTGACTTTCAGGAGCTTCATGGATGAAAACCTTCTCATGGTTCCTGGAACGTAACCAGAGGAATGAACGTCCTCTGTCCTCACGCTGCCTGGATTCTGTGGAGACTTAAAAAAAGCAGCTAAGACTTGTTTTTAACAGAGCCAATAGATCTGCTTTTATGATTGTGTTTTTTATTTCACTGTAAACACTGTGTGACCTCTGTCTGTAAAAAGCACTCTATACATAAAGTCTATTACTTATTACACAGAGGAGAGGACTGCTCTGTGATTGGATAAAAACTCAGGAATCCTTTTTATTGATTTGTTTAAGTGAATTTTAAGAAGAGATCTCTATAATTTGAGTTTTTATATGATAATAACATTTGTGCCATAGTTTATTTTACAAAACTTTAAGGTATTTTAAGGTATTTTGTACAAAAACAATTCAACATAAAGTGTTTTCAGTGTAATCCCAGCGATGTTCTTCTAAATTATGACAGTAAATCAATATCAGTTATCGGTTTCCATGGTGACTATCAATCAGTATCGGCCCTAAAAACAACAACATATTTGTACTGAAAGCAGCTCAGATCGACTTTGGCCTTAACGTGAAATATAGAAAGATATTTTTTATTATTCCTGTTCTAAAAGACGTGGATGCACATTTTGTGTATTTTTATGAGAAAAAGAGTTACTTTTATCAATAAAGATTACATTTTCAACCCAATGTTTCATTCTTCAAAGGGGGCGGAGCTAAAAGTGTAACTTGTGAGGGTCCTCCTCAGGTCCACTCTGTACGTACAAACTATTAAAGATTATAGTTATTAGAACTGGACTGAGCTAAAGTACAGAGTAGTTACCTCACACACACAGACACACACACACACACACGCACACACACACAGACACACACACACACACACACACGCACACACACACACACACACACACACACACACACACACACACACACACAGACACAGACAGACACACGCAGACGCAGGATGGCGGGGACACGCTGCACAGTGCCGTGTGTCTGTTCTCACCTCCATCAGAGCGCTGCAGGCCCTGATCCCGAATCAGGTCCTGAAACATATAATCATCATCATCATCATCCTCCTCCTCCTCCTCCTCCTCCTCCTCTGCACATTAGATAAGGCCTTGTTCATCAAACAGGAAGCACTCACGTCAATGTTCACAGGCTCGATGGTGTTGATGTGCACGTTGGGCGCTGATGACGATCGGTCCCTCTGACCAAACTGGTTTCTGTGGTCCTCCTCACTGGGACGAAAACTGGGAGGGATGGGAATGGACTTTGACGGAGACATGGAGGAGTGACATAGAGACCTGAGGACGGACAGGAGGACAGGGTCAGTGTCTCACTGACATCACAGTTAAATAATTCCTTACTATTGTTAGAACAAGATGTGTCATTTTTAGTGCTGGGACTTTATTGCGTTAATTGAGATTCATTAATTACAGAAGAATAACTCACAAAAAAGCATTTAATCACTTTTTTTGGACTCCAAACAGCGTAGAACCGTTCTCATTTCACGTGTTCCTGGTATACCATAATACTGATGCACAGACCACAACACAGGAAACAGGAGAACCAGAGGAGACGTCATTACTGTGCTTCATGGGCATTAATATTAGTTTAAATAAAAACACTGGATGAAAAACTAAAGCCCAGCCTCAGCTAGCATCTCAATGCGAACATGTAGCAGCTAGCACCTCAATGCTAACATGTAGCAGCTAGCATCTCAATGCGAACATGTAGCAGCTAGTACCTCAATGCTAACATGTAGCAGCTAGCATATCAATGCTAACATGTAGCAGCAAGCATCTCATTGCTAACATGTAGCAGCTAACATCTCAATGCTAACATGTAGCAGCTAGCATCTCGTTGCTAACATGTAGCAGCTAGCATCTCAATGCTAACATGTAGCAGCTAGCATCTTGTTGCTAACATGTAGCAGCTAACACCTCAATGCTAATATATAGCAGCTATCACATCAATGCTAACATGTAGCAGCTAGCACCTCAATGCTAACATGTAGCAGCTAAAACCTCAATGCTAACATGTAGCAGCTAACACCTCAATGCTAACATGTAACAGCTAGCATCTCGTTGCTAACATGTAGCAGCTAACATCTCAATGCTAACATATAGCAGCTAACATCTCATTGCTAACATGCAGCAGCTAACATCTCAATGCTAACATGTAGCAGCTAGCATCTCGTTGCAAACATGTAACAGCTAACATCTCAAAGCAAACATGTAGCAGCTAGCATCTCATTGCTAACATGTAGCAGCTAACATCTCAATGCTAACCTGTAGCAGCTAACATCTCAATGCTAACATGTAGCAGCTAGCAGCCCAATGCTAATATGTAGCAGCTAACATCTCAATGCTAACATGTAACAGCTAGCAGCTCAATGCTAACATGTAGCAGCTAACACCTCAATGCTAACATGTAGCAGCTAGCACCTCAATACTAATATGTAGCAGCTAATACCTCAATGCTAACATGTAGCAGCTAGCACCTCAATGCTAACATGTTGCAGCTAACACCTCAGTGCTAACATGTAGCAGCTAACATCTCAATACTAACATGTAGCAGCTAACACCTCAATGCTAGCATGTAGCAGCTAGCACCTCAATGCTAACATGTAGCAGCTAACACCTCAATGCTAACATGTAGCAGCTAGCATCTTGTTGCTAACATGTAGCAGCTAACAACTCAATGCTAACATGTAACAGCTAACATCTCAATGCTAACATGTAGCAGCTAGCAGCCCAATGCTAACATGTAGCAGCTAATATCTCAATGCTAACATGTAGCAGCTAGCAGCTCAGTGCTACCATGTAACAGCTAGCAGCTCAATGCTAACATGTAGCAGCTAACACCTCAATGCTAACATGTAACAGCTAACACCTCAATGTTAACATGTAGCAGCTAACACCTCAATGCTAACATGTAGCAGCTAGCACCTCAATGCTAACATGTAGCAGCTAACACCTCAATGCTAACATGTAGCAGCGAACACCTTAATGCTAACATGTAGCAGCTAGCATCTCAATGCGAACATGTAACAGCTAAACACCTAAATGCTAACATGTAACAGCTAACACCTCAACACTAACATGTAGCAGCTAGCACCTCAATGCTAACATGTACCAGCTATCATATCAATGCTAACATGTAGCAGCTAGCACCTCAATGCTAACATGTAGCAGCTAGCACCTCAATACTAACATGTAGCAGCTAATACCTCAATGCTAGCATGTAGCAGCTAATACCTCAATGCTAGCATGTAGCAGCTATCACCTCAATGCAAACATATAGCAACTAACACCTCAATGCTAATATATAGCAGCTATCACCTCAATGCTAATATATAGCAGCTATCACATCAATGCTAACATGTAGCAGCTAGCACCTCAATGCTAACATGTAGCAGCTAGCACCTCAATGCTAACATGTAGCAGCTAAAACGTCAATGCTAACATGTAGCAGCTAACACCTCAATGCTAACATAAAACAGCTGACACCTCAATGCTAACATGTAACAGCTAGCACCTCAATGCTAACATGTAGCAGTTAACACCTAAATGCTAACATGTAACAGCTAGCACCTCAATGCTAACATGTAGCAGCTAGCACCTCAATGCTAACATGTAGCAGCTAAGACCTCAATGCTAACATGTAACAGCTAAATCCTCAATGCTAACATGTAACAGCTAACACCTCAATGCTAACATGTAGCAGCTCAATCCTCAATGCTAACATGTAGCAGCTAACACCTCAATGCTAACATGTAACAGCTAGCACCTCAATGCTAACATGTAGCAGCTAGCATCAATGCTAACATGTAGCAGCTAGCACATCAATGCTAACATGTAGCAGCTAACAGGGACAATGGTGGAGCAGACAGTGTCTCCAATCCACACTGACACTCAGACAGGGTTCAGAACCAATAATAAATCCATGAGTGACAAATGAACAAAGTCAGTGATAAATGATTGTAGTGACAGTCGACCACTCTGTGGTAGAGGATGTGGGCGGGGCTAGAAGCGCTGCTACAGATAGCATCGTCTGACCCAACTTATCAACTGTTATGTAGAAAAACTATTTCAGACTAAATTCATCATCTTCATCAGTTGTTCTGTTTATTTCATGATATCCACAGATATTATAAATATTTTACACTGTTTAGTTTATATTTCTCTGGAATGTTCTGATATTTTTTATTTTAATACAAAAACATATTTGTTATCAAATTATTGAATGATTGTTGGAGTGGTTCTCACCCTGTGGAGTCAGAGGGGGGCAGAGGAGGACACGCCTCAGACACTGGAGTGGTTCCCTCTGAGGAGACCTCCTCCTGGGTGAACGGATGGTGCTCGAAGAACTTGGACACCAGCAGGAGGCTGTGATGCACACACACACACACACACACACACACACACACACACACACACACACACACACACACACACACACACACACACACACACACACACACACACACACACACACACACACACACACACACACACACACACACACACACACACACACACACACACACACACACACTATCAACTATACAAACATACATACTGTACATAAATGTGTGTTTATCAGAGTTGGGGTCAATTATAATTGTAACTGCATAATTGATAATTAATTAAAATTATGATGTAATTATAATTATCATTTTAAAAATATGTTGCTGTTGTAATTATAATTGAATTGTTAGATAATTGACTGTAATTGTTATGGAAATTCTATAAACACTGTCAATTACAATTTAATTAAACACAAACCTGTTGAACCATGTTACAGTTAATTATTAAAATATGTTTCAGATCATTATATTTTTATGTAAATATAAATCTATGTGTAACAGAAACACTATAAATATTAGGGGTGTGTATTGCCTGGTATCTGGTGAAATGATTCATATCCTGATACATACGATATTAAAGTATAAGGCAATTATTGCAATGTTTTATTTTTTATTAATAACTTAAGAAACAACTAATCTGCAAATGTCTACACCTTCATGAGAACATTATGTATGAAATATATTTTATTGGCATATTTTACACTCCAAACATTGGCTTTAACATGACATGTGCCAACAAGTTAAAATAAAAAATAACGTGGTTTTTAAACCAACTTTGACTTTAGTGTAACATAACTGAGGTTTATGTCTAAAACAATAAATAAATACAGAAAGTTAGTTCTTTATTTTTAGATTTTATTGAAAAACACAGTCTGATCAACATGCCCAGGTTTCAGCTCTTCTTTATGTACTTACTGTATAATGTCTGCTACAGTAGAAAACACTTTACTGGTTAAAAATAAATAATTGATATAGATGCATTTTATATTGATCCGAGAATCGCACAACGTAATATCGTGATATATCGCCAAATAAATAATAAATAATAAAAGTTGATAAGGAATCCTAACAAAGTAACCAATGGATGATAGATCATATTTATTAGTAGGGATGTAATGATTCACTCAACGATTCGATTCACGATACTGGGTTCACAAAATGAGACTGTAGACAGATGATGACTGAAAAATATTAATTTATTTTCTTCGAAAATAAAAATATTAATACTGTACTATTTTCTATTATCTTTCATTGTCAAAATAATCCCTTGATAAATTATGCAAAACAATGCAATTTAATAAAAATAAATCCTGAATGAAATAAATAAATAAATAATACACATGAAGAAGAAGTCTATTCGTGTAAATTCTGGCTCTACAGTAAACTATGCTAAACTACATAATAGTTCCTTTTCTTTTTAAAAATGCAACTGAAAATGTATTTTGTGCTTTAACAATTGGACTTTAAAACAAATCTCATATCAAAGAATTATTATAAACAAACTATGGCTTTTATTCTCTCTCTCTCTCTTGTTTGACCTTTAAATATTCTTTATTTATCATTTCTTTCATTTTGTCTTGGAGACGCCAAAAGAAAAGAAAAGAAAGGAAAATCAATGTGAACACATTTAAATTGATTTTTAACTCACGATTTATCTTTACATTCTTATTTATTAGTGTATGTTACAGCTGATTATAGTCATGAGTCAAACTGACCCGTTAGCATTAGAGATGCTAACAAAAAGCTAACACTAGTGGAAATTTACATTTAATAAGGGTTATTTATTAAAGGATCAGTAATTGTGATTAATTGTAATTAAGAACGTAATTATAATTGACTTCCAGGGGAAAATAATCATCTTAATTAGAAAAACAATATAATTATTAATTAATTATTATTATTATTATTATAAATTATTAGTTTTAATTGAATGTGGATAATTAAAGACGCAATTGTAATTGAAAAATGTTATAGTGTGTGTGTGTGTGTGTGTGTGAACTCACTCCAGCTGGTCATAGTTCACACACATCAGAGGAACCTCAGTGCTGCAGCGTTGATGGAACTTATAACCACACGTCTGACAACGGAAACCCTGAAACAGCAGCTTTCTACAGAAGTCACAGAACGCCAGCGTGAAGAAGGTCTTCCTCACCTGAGACACACACACACACACACACACACACAAGTGAGTGTACAGCAGCGAGTGACGTGTGTGTGTGTGTGTGTGTACGCACAAAATTATGTGTGGTCAGTGGGACGTTCTCCAGAACTTCCACGTGTAGCTCCTCCCCCGTCAGCCATGAGATGTCTGTGTCCCAGCCAATGGGCTTCTTCTCTCTGAAACAGATCAGTGTGTGTGTAAATCAGTGTGTGTGTGTGTGTGTGTGTGGATCAGTGTGTGTGTAGAGAGGCAGTGATGAGTGGGGCATTTCACGTATAGGAGCGTAAAATATGATTATTATTATTATGTTATTTATTCAGACTCTTCATGGTTTGAATTTGTGCATCAGTGAGAAAACAAACTGGGAAATTAAATCCTGTGTAATCAGGGACAAATGAGTAGAAAAGGATGAATAGGTATAAATTATAGAAGTTTATTGTATCATATTACAGCATAAATGAGTATGAATTGATGAATCTATGGAAGGATCAAAATAAATTAACAGATCTATATTTGTACTAAGACGATAAAGTTTGTATAGAGAGATAAATGTGTAGAGAAGGACGTACCCGTCCTGTATTCGATAAACTGCACAGCACTCTGGGATCAGTCCGCGCATCATCAGGGCTTTCTTTAATGAGTCTCTGACTGTCATCCCACAGCGAGCTGGTACCTGAAGGCAGCACGGAACAGTCAGTGAAGGCATCACAGACACCGATAAGACGGTACTCAGTCACACAGGTCAGAGATAACGTGGTACGTACCACCGTCCTCTGCTTGTTGGGCAGGAACACTCTGACGATGGGCTTCTGAGGGGAGCGAGGGTTGACACGTCCTCCATCCAACGGCGTCTGCAGGACGCTCAGAGTGTTAGGCCCCGCCCCCTTGGCCTCCAGCAGGGCTGCTACGGGGGAGCAGGACAGGTCAGGCCCCCCGGAGCCCAGGGCCTCCAGCAGCTGCTGCTCCCTCTGCTGCAGAGCGTCCAGCTTACTGGTGTACTCCTCATAGGCCTGTGTAGGGGGGAGTGGGAGGGACATCAGCTGTGACTCCGCCCGCAGCACACAGCGACAGCAAACGCACAAACTGACTCCAAAAAAAACAAAACCAGAGTAAAATGACCCCGCCCCTAATCATCTCTGTCCAATACTGTAGCTTCATTAAAGATTTTCAAAGTCAGAGTTTTAACGATAAGATAACAAATAGTTCCAGAGCTCTATGGTTGAACAGCTGATTTAGACCATTACACGTACATGATATTAATATTTATATATAATTTAGCATTAGCATTAGCACGGCCCTTTGTGTTTAGTGTGTATCGTGTATCATCTGCTGCTTTATGAAAAGCTCAAAGAGGTGATGAATCAACATCTGAGACATGGTGAAAAGTGATGAGGTGAAAATAAATAAATAACTCATAAATTAATTGTAGAGTCTTAAAGCTGCTACAGACGTTCATTTTTTGTATCATAGTGTAGGCATTAGAGCTGGGTATCATACATACTGTTAGTATGAGTCCTTTACATTGTGAATTATTAGAAATAGCAATATTTATGTAGACAAATCACTACAATGTAGTTTCAATAGGAAAGTTCTTTATTTTCTGTTTGGTCCATAAACAATAAAAAAGAAAAATATTTATCTAGTGTTACACAAACACTCCTGGTTATAGCTAGTTATTAAAGTAATAACTATTATTTTAATTTATGTAAACAAACATGTAAGAGAACACTGAAGTAATAAAGAGCAAAGTTTAACAGTTTAGACATAATGTAGAGTTCACACACACACACACACACACACACACACACACACACACACACACACACACACACACACACACACACACACACACACACACACACACACACACACTTATTTATTCTTTAAGGGTTAACGAGGAACGTTATCTGGTTACGTCCATGTTCATAATGAAGTGCTTGTGTTTATCACAGCACCGTTAACGTCACAGGCAGGGCTACGCAGACGTGGAGCAGGCAGAGCGAGCAGGCTCAGAGTAGAGTTACCTCCAGGTAGATGGAAGGGGGGTTGTGTTCTCCTCCAAACTTGTCCAGAAGAGCCTCCAAGTGTTCCTGTGTCAGCTTAATCATCTGCTTTATGTTCCAGATCTGGAAGAGAAGAAGAAACAGCCTGTGAGCAGGAGGTCAAAGGTCACACCCATTCACAGTCAGCATTAGCCGTCTGTCTGTCAGCATTAGCCATCTGTCTGTCAGCATTAGCCGTCTGTCTGTCAGCATTAGCCGTCTGTCTGTCAGCATTATCTGTCTGTGAACGGGTGGCCTTAACATATTAAAAAAAGAGAACATGAACTTACTGCATTGAGGTGTTAGCTGCTACATGTTAGCATTGATGTAATAGCTGCTACATGTTAGCATTGATGTAATAGCTGCTACATGTTAGCATTGAGGTGCTAGCTGCTACATGTTAGCATTGAGGTGCTAGCCGCTACATGTTAGCATTGAGGTGCTAGCCGCTACATGTTAGCATTGAGATGTCAGCTGCTACTTGCTAGCATTGAGGTGCTAACTGCTACATGTTAGCATTGAGGTGCTAGCTGCTACATGTTAGCATTGAGATGATAGCCGCTACATGTTTAGCATTGAGCTGCTAGCCGCTACATGTTAGCATTGAGATGTTAGCTGCTACATGCTACCATTGAGGTGCTAACTGCTACATGTTAGGATTGAGGTGCTAGCTGCTACATATTAACATTGAGGTGCTAGCTGCTACATGTTAGCATTGAGGTGCTAGCTGCTACATGTTAACAATGAGATGCTAGCTGCTACATGTTAGCATTGAGCTGCTAGCCGCTACATGTCAGCATTGAGATGTTAGCCGATACATGTCAGCATTGAGATGTTAGCCGCTACATGTCAGCATTGAGATATTAGGTGCCACATGTTAGCATTGAGATATTAGGTGCTACATGTTAGCATTGAGATGTTAGCTGCTACATGTTAGCATTGAGGTGCTAGCTGCTACATGTTAGCATTGAGGTGCTCGCTGCTACATGTTATCATTGAGGTGCTAGCTGCTACATGTTATCATTGAGGTGCTAGCTGCTACATGTTAGCATTAAGATGTTACATGTAATCATTAAGATGTTACATGGAAGCATTAAGATGCTACATGTTAGCATTAAGATGCTACATGTTAGCATTAAGGTGCTAACTGCTACATGTTAGCATTGAGGTGCTAGCTGCTACATGTTAACAATGAGATGCTAGCTGCTACATGTTAGCATTGAGCTGCTAGCCGCTACATGTCAGCATTGAGATGTTAGCCGACACATGTCAGCATTGAGCTGCTAGCCGCTACATGTTAGCATTGAGATGTTAGCCGCTACATGTTAGCATTGAGATATTAGGTGCTACATGTTGGCATTGAGATGTTAGCTGCTACATGTTATCATTGAGGTGCTAGCTGCTACATGTTAGCATTGAGGTGCTAGCTGCTACATGTTAGCATTAAGATGTTACATGTAATCATTAAGATGTTACATGGAAGCATTAAGATGCTACATGCTAGCATTAAGATGCTACATGTTAGCATTAAGGTGCTAGCTGCTACATATTAGAGGTGCTAGCTGTTACATGTTAGCATTAAGATGCTACATGTTAGCATTAAGGTGCTAACTGCTACATATTAGAGGTGCTAGCTGCTACATGTTATCATTGAGGTGCTAGATGCTACATATTAGAAGTGCTAGCTGCTACATGTTAGCATTGAGGTGCTAGATGCTACATGTTAGCACTGAGGTGCTAGATGCTACATGTTAGCATTAAGGTGCTAACCATGTCGGAAATGAACTGAATAAATAAAAATAAATAAAATAAAACTGCTACATATTAGATGTTTAGCATTGAGGTGCATCAGTGTTATGGGTATACTGAGGACTAAAGAAATAAGAAAGGTTCCATGTTGTTTGGAGTAAAAGGAAAAAAAAGTGCAAAATGAGCCCAAAGAGTCAACACTTCACCATCATCATCCAATCCAATCAAACTAAGCGCTACATGCTAACTTACTGTCCTGCAGTCATGTGACCAACGGTTCAACATTTACACTGGAGCTGATCATAGTCATCACTGATCAATGAACATCAGTCAATAGTTGAGCTCTAACATGTAACTGATGAATTAACTCTGATTAATGATTAACAATCCCACAATTGTTCATTGATCACATTAATTGATCCATGTTTACTTTATTATTATTTATGTGGTTGAGTTCTTCTTCTTTGTCTTTATTCATATTTTGATTTGCATTACAGTTCGTGTTGATGTTCAGTAAATATGAATGTTGTTATTCCATAATGACAGGTACATTATGTTAGTGACAAGTGGGCGTGGCCTAACGTGGCCCTGCTGAGGATCATTTATCTGTTTGTGTTTGTTCAGGTTCTCATTAGATCTGATTCTCATCCATCTTTAGTTACTGTGGTCGTTCTATCAGGAACCTTTGACCCACAGCTGCAGGTGATGTTTCACCTACAGATGGAGACATGGGGCTGACCTCTGACCTTCATCATTATTATATTATTATTATGATGTAATCCACTAACTAAAGACGGTTCTCTACATCAACCCAATAACAATAATGATGATAATAATAATAATAGTAGTAGTAGTAGTAGTAGGGAGGTTATGAACTCTTTCCTCTGCAGATATCAGTCAATCGATCAATAATATAGATATTATTGATCGATCAGAGGATCACTGCAGACACACACAGACTCCTTTGACCTGACACTGTGCGTGTGCGCGTGCACGGACACCCCCCAAAGATCCTGAGCACGACTCCAGACCTTCATCTTCATCATCATCATCATCATCACCTCCATCACTCCAGCAGCAGGAGAACATGCAACACCACACTGCGGTGTGTGTGTGTGTGTGTGTGATCCAGGCCCAGTATAAAGCAGCTCATCACTGTGTCGCATTGATCCGGGCTCTGAGCTCCGGAGCACCGCCCCGACTCCGCCGCCTACCCGGCCTCTGGGCTCCTATTCCCGGCCTCTGAGCCCCGCTCTGCCCGCTCTTATGTAGCTCCACGGCCGGTGTTTCCCACCGTTTCCATCCAATTAGCCCCTCGGAGCAGCGGGGCCAGCTTACCTCCTCCTCCTGTGGGCCTCCGGGGATCCCCGGCGGGCAGGGCTCCTCCAGCCCGGCTCCCAGCTCCTCCAGGCCCCGCTCCGTGCCCGGCTCCCGCTCCGCTGTGTCTCCGTTAAAGACGGGCGGCGGAGACTCGGCGCTGCTCAACGCCGCCATTTTAAACTGCCTCAGACTCAGCGGCAATAATAGAGTCACCGACACTGGGCTGAAGCAGGCCGGGAGAGGGCGACAGAGAGACGGGGAGAGGGGGCGAGAGAGGATGGATGGATGGATGGATGGATGGATGGATGGAGGTCCGTTTTCTTAACCCTCAGCTGAAAAGATGCTATGAACACATTTTGAAGGAATAGGAAACATCCTCTGCACAGACTGTCAGACACACAAAACACTAACTCTGCAAAAAAAATGCATATAAAAGTAAAACGACATCAACTCTGGAACCCCAAAGTGAAAGAATATGTCCTGTTCACCTTTGATTTGATACTTATTGTGTTTTATGGGAAGCGTTGTTGTCCTTTTCTATTTTGATGATATTACATTTACTTTCTCAAACATTTCTTCTGATGATTTAAGTCAGAATTTGGAGTAAAAATAAAATCAATCCATTATTAAACACTCCACACATTCTACTAATAACACTAATGTAGAATTTATTCTTTAATGAACGTAACAAACATTGATGTGAGGTGAACAGTTTCCATGTGTGAGCATTGATTAATGAAATGTTTTTCATCTTTCGCTTTGATCTGTTCATTGGCTTGAGTTGACCAATCACAGGCTGTGATGGACAGTCCAGCTTCACTTCCTCTTTGCCGCTCTCTTTCCTTCTCCTTTCTTCGGCGTTCCTTTTCCTCTCAGTTTCCTCAGACGAAGCATTTCTTCTTTGAAGTCCTCGTGCTCGTCTCTGCAGCAAAAACACACTTTTTATTTAAAATTTTATTTAAATCCAAACAGCAGCAAATATAACCTCTGCATTCTTAGCATTTTTAAAACGTGCACAAATGTTTTAATAGGAAAAAAAAATAACTGCAAGACTTTTACTGTTTTACTATGTGAATAAAAACCAGCTGTTAGTAGCTGCTGCTCAGTGTTTGTTATTGATGCAGTCAGAGCATCATCATCATCAGTAACAGCAGCTACTGTAAATATAATTCATTACATGTGATGTGATATGTTCGTCTGCTGCTGCCAATGTTTGAGATAAACGGCCTATTATTATTATTATGATTATTATTATTATCATTACTATTATTAGTATTATTACCATTTTGTCCAGAGTGTAAGGCGTGGCGTTTTTGATTTTAAACTGAGATAAACTAATGATAAATCATGGATCAGGTCAGACTGATTGAACTGTACGTTTGGTGACAGTACTTAGAGGCTCCGCCCCCTTTCCACAGGTGTTACTGTACAGGTCACCAAGACAAATTCCTCGTGTGTATTCATACACTCGGTCAATAAAGTTGATTCTGATTCTGATTCTGTATTACAAACACAGGGAGTCTGAGATGCTTGGAGTTCTGCTGCTGTGGACGTACCTGAAGAGGCCCATGAAGCGAAGCTTCTGGGTCATGGCGTAGTAGATCTTGTGCTGGGGGTACCAGTCGTAGACCTCCTTCCTCTGGGCCAGAGGGGGTTCTTGGAACAGCCGCACCACCTTCATGGACCTGGAGTCAGTGGGACGGACCACCTCACCAAAGATCTGAGAACTGAGCCGTGCCATCCGCAACGCGTAGCTGGACCGACCCGCCGCCATGGCTGAGTAGGAGAGAGAGAGAGAGAGAGAGAGACCTTACATTAGCATGTGAGACATACAGTAGACCAACTACTAGATTAGTGGTTCTCACACTTTTATGGCTCGAGTCCCCCTCTCTCTTATTTCTGAATCCGAGTCCCCCCTTTGTCCAAAATTCAGCTTAGAAAACTATTTAAAAACATCTATAGATCAAAATGATAGAATGAATGAGTGATAACACACATTTTAAACAATCTCATTTTGTAAATAAGGGAATGAAACAGTATTTAATGCAGTGATTCACAACCTTTTTGGATTGTGACCCCATTTTGATGTAAAAAAATTCTGGTAACCCCAAAGAAACACGTCTATAAATGTGAATTGTGTTTTTCAGCTGGGGTTGCTAGGGAGACAGTGTGATGAAGGTGAATATTTAACTTGTACAATGATGTAGTGGCCAACTGGTGACCTGTAGGTGGCAGCAGAACACCTTTGGATGAGAGATCACCTGTGATGAGCAGAGCTCAGAGGGAGTGGAAAGGAGTTTATGAGACAGAAAATGGCGCTACGAGATTTGATGCTGAAGACCACGAAACTAAACAAGCTAGAAACATTATTTTCTGATGAAATTAGAGACTTTAATCTTTCAGAATCTGGTTTCAGAATTCGGATTGTCATAGTACAAAATATTCTGTGGGTCTTTAAAAATCAGTCAAAATGCTCAAAAACTGCTGGCACTGAATGAGGTAATCATGTTTCAGCTCATATATATATATATATATATATATATATATATATATATATAAATATATATATATATATATATATATATATACACGTATATATATATATTTTGAGTTGAACTAGATTTATATTTCACAAAGTGAAAATATAGAAATACAGATGTTTATGATTGTGTGCTGTTTTACTTTTAAAGAATATTTAAAATCATTCTAAAATCTATCTTAATTTTTCAGAAATTCCAGGCGACAAAAACACTGATTTAGTGGCTCCTGAATAGATTTATTTCTATAATTTTTATCATTTCTGTTCATCTCACAGTGGGACCAACACTGACTCTTTCATTTTGTTAATTTACTCTCTCTCTCTCTCTCTCCATCACATACCTCTAGGGGTACAGGTACCCCCATTTGAGAAACACTGACTTAGATACAAAATGGATCTACAATTACAGGCATTTAAGCATACACACAGATTTACACATATCTCAAAATACTGAGACATAAACTGTTAATATAAAGAGTGACAAATACTGAAAAAGTGATGTCATCTCCCCCTTTAACACAACACATGGATTTATTTATTTACCCCATTTTATTTTGTGTTTATTGTGTTTATACACAATTATTACTATGTTTTTTGTTACTAATTCGCTGGTTTCACATGGTTTTTAATATGTCACAATGCAATGAACTCTGGGTAATTCTCTCACCATCAGTCACCTTCACACACTTTATAATTTAACTATGGCATAGATATCTATGATAGAGACCTTTATTAAAGATATCTATGGCCCAGTGTGTGTGTGTGTAAACCTAGCTGATGTTCTCATATAAATCTGTAAAACTGAAGGTTTGGATCTTTAAAAAATGCTGTTTTAATCACTAAAATACAAACTGTTGAAAGGTTAAAAGTGTCTTCATTGTGTGATTTAAAAACTGTTGCTATGAATAAATATCTGACATATTTTACAGAGTACAACTTAAGTATTTTTCTAATTTTGCACAAGAAATAATTACTGTTTGTTAATTCCACTAAACAAACTACATGATCTCTGTAATCACGTGTCAACATGAAAATAAAAAGTTCACATCACCAAACACAACATTTATTATTAATATTATTATTACGGACAGTATTTCCTCTATAAATGTAAGCTAGCTCTAATAACTTTAAAACTAAAATCTAAAGTTTTCTACAGTGAAAGTGAACAATTAAATAATAAATAGATCTGTACTAATAGTAAATGTATCTTAAAAAAGCGTATATTAGACAGTAAGTAGTAGTAAATGTTCAGTGTTTTACCTGTTAGTGAGTCTGGATCCTCCGAGAGGGACGAACTTTAATCTAATCTGTGATTTAATCTATAAATTGTAACCTTCAACATGAACACAAAACCACCAGTCGTTTCTTCTTCTTCTTCTTCTTCTTCTTCTTCTTCTTCTAATGTTTTCTGACAGACTGTACTCTAATAAAGTGTAATGCTGCCCTCTTCTGTTCAATAGAATCACTGCACAAACAAAGGTTGGTAGAGAGAACACAGCTCATAACTTATCTATTAAACATGGATTTTATTGAAAACATTGTCAGTCCAAAGGTTAAAGTTGTTTAATAACATTTCATCAGAGTAACAGACACAGTAAAACATGTGAAATGTATTTAAATATGCAGAAAGCCCACAATGCACCAGTCTTAATGTGGTTATTTGACCTTGATTTGATTGGCTGGTTGACCACAGGAGTCTACTGCCCTGTACACGAGGTTCACTATTAAAATAGTGCCTCTCGTCTCATTCTCCCTTTGCCTTTGTTGATACACAGTAGTTTTAAAAATACTGACACAAACAAACACATATTACATTTGTGTCAGAGCCTCCTTAGCTAGTTTATCAGCAGCTTCATTCCCCACAATACCTGAATGAGATGAGATCCAGGAAAAACCAATACTAGACCTCATCAACTCTATCCAGTGAAGGCATCACTAAATCTCCAGCACAACATCTGCTCTAGACCCAGAGGAGCATCACAAACTGTCTGTAAGGCAGAATAAATATACAATCAATCTAACAGCTCAGTAGTGAACACACATACATAAGTCTTCTTCTTCTTCTTCTTCTTCTTCTTCTTCTTCTTCTTCTTCTTCTTCTTCTTCTTCTTCTTCTTCTTCTTCTTCTTCTTCTTCTTCTTCTTCTTCTTCTTCTTCTTCTTCTACTACTACTGTGTTTATTGTGGTGTGCTAACTGTGTGGAGTACAGACCGGTGTTACACAGAAATATGTGACCGTGACATTCAGTGACCACAGCAGAGCCACTGTTGACCAAGAACACAAAATAAAACAGAATAAACACAAACAAACAAACAGGTTTTTATTTCATCTGAATGACAAAATCTAGACACATTTGATCAAACACTCATTTACACTCAGTGTTTCAGACACATCACGTTAAATAAAATACAATTAATAAAATGTAAGCAGTTCTTTACATTAACAGGAGGTCAATAGGTAATTAACAGTTCTAATAATTATTACTGTACGGGAGCAGCTGCTGTTCCTCGCGTGTCCACTGGGGGTCGCACTGTTTAATGAGTGAAACGGACACAAGTGGAAAAACAATAATAATTAATTAATGCACTTCAAGAAAAAGTTGAAATAGTCAACAAATGACATGTTGTATAAATGTATAAAAAAGCACAGGACAAATAATGATGTAATCTCGTGTGACAGACAGAGATACTAACGAGGAAGCACGTGAGCAGAGTCATCTGTAATTATTCTAAAGTATAGTTTAACCAGTTCCTCAGGCATTTTGCACAAGCAGTCAGCTTAAGGAAAAAATGACATTCAGTTTTTTAACTTTTTTCTTAAAGTGCACAAATAATTTTTTTTACCTCCGATATTTATTTTTATTAATTTTCGACTTTTATTGTGAAGTGCTGGATGTTTTTTTTGGGGTTTTTTTAGCCTCCACATTTTTTTCTTCAGTAACCGTAATACTCTTCCGTACGTTTTGTTATCATTATTCACAACATATTTAATAAAAATTAACATTCTGATTTATTTAAAAAATCTTTTCAGTTCAGGGGCCAAATATAAAGTAGTTTGATCTTAGTGGGTAATGTCAACACTAATTTCCCCTAGTTTGCACTTTACATGAAAATATAAATGATACATAAAGTATGTAAGGTGCATTAAACAATATCTAGGCAATAAGTCACGGATTTCAGTCCCTGCAGGATTTTCTCTTTTAAATTTCATTGATTTTATGACCATTTTTTTATTCAATGTGGAGGAAGTAACATGTGATAAACATGTGATTACAGAATCTCTCCTGGTCAAACTGCCCTAAACAGACCAGATACTATCGTACTGTTAACATTTACCAAGGTCTCTTTTCAGAGACTCCGTCATTGTTATGCTTAGCGCTATCAGCAGTGACAAATCCTGAGAGCACAGAACATCTACACATTCATGGGACGTTCACACACTTTGACCAAATAAACCAGGGGTCCCCAATCCTGGTCCTCGAGGGCCTCTATCCAGCATGTTCTAGATGTTTCCTCTTCCAACACACCTGATGAAATGACCAGGATTTATCAGGCTTCTGCAGAGCTTGATGATGAGGTCATCATTTGAATCAGGAAGAGGGAAACATCTAAAACATGCTGGATAGGGGCTCTAGAGGACCAGGATTGGGGACCCCTGAAATAAACCCTGTTTCCACATTTGACCTTTAACCCTTCAGCATGACTCATTTCATTCAAAACCACCACAACAGTAATTATGTGAAATAGTTTCAGGAAAATGTGGTTCTTTGGACAATTTAATAGAGTTAAAATGACTGCAGTCATGTGATTAAGGCGTGGGAAAATTGTGATCCTCTAAACATTGTTGACTGTCATTAAATTTGTGTATTTAGAAGGACTGAGATAACAACCACTGAATTATTTGGTAAGCACATTGATGGAATGAATGACACATATTAGAAAGAAATCCATTGTAAACAGTATTCCGTGTCTGCTGAATGGATATATTTCTATAGTTTTTATTATTCCTGGTGTGGGACCAAGACTGACCCTTGTGTTTCTAATTAAGATCATTTTTATCATCATATTATATTTAACTAAAAACAAAATAAAAATGACAAAACCCCATATTTTTAATGTTTTTGTGTTAATATTAGGTACTCTCAGGTACCCCCTATATTTCTGATTGAAGTGACTTTGTGACAAATTAATACGTAAATGATGTCAACGCTTAAGATCTGATAAGGTGAATTACCTTTTACTACTGCTATGCATACTTTAATCGTGCAAGAAATAATTAAAAAAAGATATTGCATTTATTATATTGCTTTTAAACTGAAAAACAAACATTATAAAACTTCATATTTTTAATGCTTTTATTTCGTCAAATGTCATAACAATAAATAAAGGCAAAAGCTCCTGATTTACTTCATTTAAATTTAATTTTCCACTTTCTCTCTCTCAAATACCCCCTGTAGTACCACCGCGTACCCATAGGAATACACGTACCCCCATTTGAGAAACTTTGCTCTCTAGGGCCAGATTTGGCCCCCGAGCCATAAGTTTGACACGCTGAGTTAGAGGTTTTTATATTATTAATTTACTGTCTGTGTGTGTGTGTGTGTGTGTGTGTGTGTGTGTGGTGTAGTGAGATAAACCGCAGCAGTGCAGGGTGATGATGCTGACGTCATGCTGGCTGCTGATTGGTCGCTGCTGCTGCTGCTGATGCTGATGTTTCTGACTCTGTCCGGTAACGGTACCGGTCCGGCTCGTGCCGCTGCGGCTCGGAGCTGCTGTGGAATGCGGTGATCCTCACACACGCGCACACGTGCACTCCCATCAGCTCTCTTTTCCTCCGGTGCTCGTGCTCGTGCGTGTGCCGCTGTTCCCGGTGGTGATGTGATGTGAGCGGACCGTGTGAGTGCGTGTGAGCGGGAGCTGGTGCTGCAGGCATGGCCGCGGGCCGGCTGCTGCTGTACTCGGGGCTGGGCCTGGCCCTGGTGGCCCTGGCCCTGCTGCTGGTGGCCCTGGCCTCGGACCGATGGTATGAAACGGACGCCCGCAGGTACAAGGACCGCTGCAGGAGCTTCTCCGGCCGCCGCAGGGACCCGGGCTTCATCTACATCCCCAACACTCACAACAGCCTACCGCTGAGGGCCGGCCCGGAGCAGGGCCGCGACCCGCAGCTGCAGATCAGGGGCCGCAGCGTCAGACATGTGTTCGCTATGAGCGCCGCGGACGAGTGCAGCCGCCGGTACAACTCCACCAACATGGGCCTATGGAGGAGGTGCTACCGGCCCGGGTTTGACCCGGAGCTGGAGGAGCTGATCCGGACAGGTGAGGTCAGAGGTCAAAGCGCGTGCATGTGTGAGCGCGGGCGCGATGATGGTGTTCAAAGGGCGACCAAGGGCATCAATGATCACTGTGTGTGTGTGTGTGTGTGTGTGTGGGGGGGGGGGTTCATGGCTTAAAAACCAGTGTTTCTCAAATGGGGGTACGTGTACCTCTTGCGCTACGCCATGGCACTATAAGACAAAAGTATTCACTTATTTACAAAGTTAGATTCTTTAAAATGTGTTTTCATTATCATCGATAGACATTATTTTTCATAGTTTTGTAAGAAAATTGTTGTCGTGGGACAAAGGGCTTGTGTTCAGAAATAAGAGAAATAAAAGTTTGAGAAGCACTGGGTTAAAGATGAAGAACGTCTCCTCATCCTCCCTCAGGACTTCATCTGTTTACTAACACTAAATGTTCTTCTTTCTCAGACCGAAGAACTTCATCCAGAGACTAGTCCAGTTTGATAGCTTAGCATGTAGCATGAACAGGGTCAAAGGGTAAAGAGGCGGGGCTAACATCTTCTTCCGATAGTAAACATAAGGTGCACTAATAGTCTTGTTTACATCTGAGATCTCTTTAAATCAGAATAAAAGTGAGGGGGCTGGTTTATTCTGATTTTAATTCCAAATTAGATAATTCTATCTTGTAAACACTTAATTCCCCTTTAACTTAATTCTGGTCGTTCTGCGCATGCACGACTTGCCGCGATGACACGCTGGTGACGACATGGTGATGGCCGCCTTATTTATTTAATAAGAGCCTTCGAAGACATGGATATAATGAAAAGATTGAATGAACAGAAGCATCAACATGCAGACATTAACATTTACATTAACATTAACATTTACATTAACATTAACATTAACATTTACATTAACATTAACATTAACATTAACATTTACATTAACATTAACATTTACATTAACATTAACATTAACATTTACATTAACATTAACATTAACATTAACACAGACTTATTAAACACAGTCCTCAGTAAACAGAACAGGCTTCATAGGACAGGTGATACTATAGACTTATAGACGTAGTAAATACTGCTGTAATATCACCAGTTTATCATTGTAACAGTTGTTAGAGTTACTGTCTTTACCAGGGAGATCATATTTATTCATGATTATTGTTTTTCTGGGTTTTATTTATCAGTGATTAGTTCCTATCTCCCTCCTGTTCCACAAACCAAAGTGTGTTATTGTTGAGCTGCTGATTCAAAACTACATCAAAATAAAGGTGAAAACAGTTAGAGACACACCCTCTCCTGCTTACCAGTCCTCCTAGGACACACCCACTCCTGCTGACCAGTCCTCCTAGGACACACCCTCTCCTGCTGACCAGTCCTCCTAGGACACACCCTCTCCTGCTGACCAGTCCTCCTAGGACACACCCTCTCCTGCTTACCAGTCCTCCTAGGACACACCCACTCCTGCTGACCAGTCCTCCTAGGACACACCCTCTCCTGCTGACCAGTCCTCCTAGGACACACCCTCTCCTGCTTACCAGTCCTCCTAGGACACACCCTCTCCTGCTTACCAGTCCTCCTCGGACACACCCTCTCCTGCTGACCAGTCCTCCTAGGACACACCCACTCCTGCTGACCAGTCCTCCCAGGACACACCCTCTCCTGCTGACCAGTCCTCCTAGGACACACCCACTCCTGCTGACCAGTCCTCCCAGGACACACCCTCTCCTGCTGACCAGTCCTCCCAGGACACACCCTCTCCTGCTGACCAGTCCTCCTAGGACACACCCTCTCCACCACCACAGCCTCACAGCTGATGGAATGAATTTAAAGTAGATGCTGCACTGCACAGGTGGTCATGTGACCTGATGTATGCTCCATAGAAAACACTGGACTTATGATGGCAGTATTTCTACTTCCTCAGAGGCATGTGTAGGATGTTTACGCATGGAGCAGTAGACAACAATAGTCATTCTATGCTTTGGAGTCAGACTGGGAGGATTATTGTATTGTTGTTGTTGTTTTTGTGTATTTGTGTTACTGTGTGTGACGTGTGTTTGATTTCCATCAGTGGACGTTTGTTCGTCTTTAATCAATGACTCATTAAGAGATGTTAGTGCAGAGGAAGAGGCTCATCAATCAGCCTCTTCATCTTCATCACAGCTGGTGCTGCGCTCACAGCTGAACTCTTCTTCTACACTCACAAAGAACACACAGGGAGCTCTGTTAGACCCCTCACATCCACACATCCAACGCATCCAACACAACCAACACAACCAGAACCAACACAAATGGACTTGATTAATATATCACTATCCCTGCACTTTACATATCAACTCATTCACACACCAGTGGGTTCAGTGCCTTGCCCAAGGACACTTCGACACATAGACAGGTATAGACTGGGATCAAACCTCCAACCTCTCAATCAGAGGACGTGTTTTCTGTCACTGAAACAAAGGTTATGATGTCATGTTATAACTGTGTGAGGCTGCAGTGTTTGACTGTAAAGTGTGTGTGTGTGTGTCTGTGTGTGTGTGTGTGTGTTGGGCTGTGTGAGGACATCAGGAGGGTGAGTGTAATGATGGGGATGGATTCATTCTGCTTGGATTCAGTGGGCGTGGCCTGAGGAAGGATGAAAGATGGAGGAGGGAGAAACAAAGTGGGTCATCTCCTAAAACCAGGCCATGAAGGGCTGAGCTGTGGAAGGACTCCATCTGTCAGCTGTGTGTGTGTGTGTGTGTGTGTGTGTGTGTGTGTGTGTGTGTGTGTGTGTGTGTGTGTGTGTGTGTGTGTGTGTGTGTGTGTGTGTGTGTGTGTGTGTGTGTGTGTGTGTGTGTGTGTGTGTGGTGTTTCCTTCTCCCTGTGATTCTCTATCACTGGTTGGAGTCCCAGTATATCAGGGTCTGTTCCTCCCTCCTCCCTCATGTTTCCTCTCAGGTGCTCCTCAGGCTCCTCCCCCTCTTTTAAAGCTCTGTGTGTTGTCAGGCTTTCTCTCACCTGCTCCAGTGTGAGGGATCCTGTTTGCTCCTCCTCTACACACACATTAACACACTGATACACGTCCTGTGTGTGTGTGTGTGTGTGTGTGTGTGTGTGTGTGTGTGTGTGTGTGTGTGTGTGACACCTGTCAGGCGGAGCTCATGATCAGACGCCGTAAAGATGATGTCCTCTTACTGCTAGGCCCCGCCCTCTAGCCCCAGGCCCGCCCCCTGTTTTATTTTCGTTTGTTAATAATTCAAAGATCACTCACATGCTTCTGCTCTGCCTTCATTGTTGTGGTTTAATCGTGTGTGTGTGTCACAGAGTGTACTCAGTGTGTGTGTGTGTGTCTCTATAGGTTCTATCATGAGATGTTCCAACATTAAGTATCACTACTCCTCAGCCTCCATCCCTAAGAACCTGTCGTACAACGTGACCAAGACCATCAGACAGGACGAGTGGCACGCCCTCCGTAAGTCTGTGTGTGTGTGTGTGTGTGTGTGTGTGTGTGTGTGTGTGATGATCACAGTGGAAACTAAAGACCATAGAGCTGTGGCTCCTCCCCCTCTCTCGGTGCCTCATCAGTGACAGGAAGTCATTACTAATGCATCATGGGATATCACACAGTAACTCTATCAGCTCTTTACTCAGGCCCCGCCCACTACATCAGCTGATCACCGGTTGTGTTGATGCTTCATACATTATTATCATTAAAGTTTTACACACAACACAAACACACTGAGCCATTAGCTACACATGCTAAAGCTAACATTAGCTAACACTTGTTTTACAGTGAAGGATATGTTGTAAATTTGTGATATTGTCCTTAAAAATGGGGGCTTTCACCTTTATTGGTCACATATGTTATTACATATATAAAACATGTCGTCTGCATTTAAGTCAGAGCAGCTCAACATCCCACACCTGGGGGTCAAAGGTCAGAGGGATATAAAGTAAACAACTCTGTTGATATTTCCAAACTAAGTGTTTATAATTTAATTCCAGAGATTGTTAGTGTTTATATTATTAATATTACACATATTCAGACTAGAGGAGAGACCAGGCTTTTTCACTGATGCTGATTTCTGCTGATCCGAGCACTTTTAAAAACTGATGGAGCAGCTCAGCAGCAGTATGGAAGCTAGATACCACCTTTCTGCAATGTTTTTACCAAAGAATATATAGAGAGCTGACATTTCACTCATATCATCAATAATAGTCTGTTACAGTAACTTAGACAGTCATTCACGCACAAAACTCCAACGTATAATCAACAAATCATCCAAAATGACTGGCCTCACACTCCCATCTATACACACTGTCTATCATAGACGTGTCACACTGAGCTTTGAACATAACCACAGAACACACACACATCCTGCTCACACTCATGTCCTCTGGGGGGCGCTAAGGGTCTTTGACAGCTAATTAGCTACATTTAAAAACAGTTTTCTCTCCACTGCCATACGGATTAAATTAATACTTAAGATAACTTAAATCTGTAATATTACATTGTTTACATGAAGATGATGGTGATGATGATGATGATGATGATGATGATGATGATGATGATGATGATGATGATGATGATGATGATGATGATGATGATGATGATGATGATGATGATGATGGTGATGATGATGATGATGGTGGTGATGATGATGATGATGATGGTGATGATGATGATGATGATGATGATGATGATGATGGTGATGATGATGATGATGGTGATGATGATGATGGTGGTGATGATGATGATGATGGTGATGATGATGATGATGATGATGATGATGATGGTGATGATGATGATGATGATGATGGTGATGATGATGATGATGATGATGATGATGATGATGATGGTGATGATGATGATGATGGTGATGATGATGATGGTGATGATGATGATGGTGATGATGATGGTGATG
>NC_041049.1:461544-506544 GCF_900634775.1 Gouania willdenowi
TTGACAGTTTTTTTATAGCATTTCCATGACAATTACAATTACAAAGTCAATTATCTGAACTCAATTACAATTCACAGCAACAGATTTTTACAATTACAATTATGTCATTCTTAATTAGGTAATTAATTATAAATTATGCAATTACAATTATTATTGACCCCAGCCCTGCCCCGCCCACTGTCAGCAGTACAATAACAATTATGATGTAATTATGATTTGAATTGAAAAATATGCTGCTGTTTAATCATAATTTAATTGTAATTGGCATTAACAGTCTATAAAAACTGTTAATTACAATGTAATTAAACATAAGGATGTTACAGTTTTATGTCTGACATATACATAATTATTGAAATATGTTTCAGATCAACTTTACCTGTCACAGGATCATTTTACCATTTAAAAAATATAAGGGGTATATTGACAGAAAAATATTAATACCAATATATTCATTGATTATGAAGTCTAACAAGGTAATCAATAGATGAGAAACTGATTAGATGATAAATAATATTTATTAGTGTATTTTACAGCTTATTATAGACATGGAAACAGAAAGGTTATTTATTAAAGGATCAGTAGGTGTGATTAATTGTAACTGAACTTTAGTAATTGAGAATGTAATTGTAAATTACTTTCAAGAGGATAGATAATAATTGTAATTGGTAAAAATGCAGGTCACTGTAATCATAATTCAAATGTAATTGAGCAAGAATATTTGAAGATGTAATTGTAATTGAAAAATGTAATTGACTTTAACCCTGCTAACTGCTAATTAAGAGGGTTTCTCGTGAAGGAAAAACACGTGTGTGTGTCGTGTGTGTGTGTGTGTGTCAAAGTGACTGATGTGTGTTGAGACTGTGATCACATGACCTTCCTCTGACTAACTAACCACACATCAACACATCGATGAAGCGCTCCGTGAGCTTCTCCATCAACTCAATAACGTTCTCGACTCAAATAAAGTAGTTTTGTCTCCAAAAACATGTCCAAGTGTTTTTGTTCTGTTCTAATAAATGTGGGAGGAGCCTGAGCTGTAAACATGATGACGTTTCTTCCTATAGGCAGAGTGCTAACATATGGAGCCACCAGAGGGCGTAGACCTGAGGTCATCGCGACTGAAGCATGTGTGGTCATGTGACTCACTCATTATTTGTTAAACCATTTTTTGATCGTGACCCCATTTTCTATCACAAATTTCTGGCGACCCCAAAGAATGTTTTCTAGAATCAGTTTTAGATGATGTTTGTTACGCTGTGTAACAAGGATTAGTGCATATAGTGACACCATGTGCCATCTTTCTTATTGTTCTCTTAGTATAGAATACAGTTGTTTAACATTATACTGTTTCAATTGGAAAAGGAATAATAATTAAAGCAATTTCAAAATATATTTTGGTGACCCCACATGGGGTCATGACCCAAAGGTTGAAAAACCCTGCTTTAAACTCTTCACTGGAGTCAAAACATTGACTTTTATTATTGTTTATTTCTACAAATAATCAAATTAAAACACAGCATGTGATTCATAGGACAAACCTGTTCAGATTTGTACTATTTGACTAAAACAATATCAGCCTAAAAACGAGCAGAATATCACAGCAGGGTCAAAGTTCATCAAATATTTCATCCTGTAAAGATCAATAAAAACAATAGAGAAGCAAATAAAAAGTGAAGTTGTGTTTTAAAAGCAGCTGTTCTCTGTAACGTTGAAAAGTGTTTCTGTTAAATCTTTGATTAAAATCTGTTGTTTTTTGCTGTCTTTGTATAATCTATGATCATGTGATCACCGCGTAACATGTGATGAGCTGCCAGTGCAAGATTACATCACAGATTAGGATTACTGTAACTTTCATTACCTTTACAAGGTCAGGGTTGGGGTCAATTATAACTGCATTCACATAATTGATCATTAATTACAATTATGACATAATTGTAATTGTAATTGAAGAAATCGGTTGCTGTTTTAACCATAATTGAATTGTAATTGAGTTCAAATAATTTGCTGTTAATTGTAATTGTCATGGAAATGATTAAAAAACAGTCAATTACAATTTAATTAAAGGCAAACCTGGTGAACCATGTTCCAGTTCTATTACACATACGTAGTTAATAATCAATAAAATATGTTTCAGATTAATTTTTCCCGTCGCTTCTCTTCAGGATCATTTTATCATTCTTTTAAAATTATAGTATAGTGACAGTAAAAGGCTCAGACGTCCACACCATAAATATTAATACCAATATATTCATTGATTAGGAAGTTTAACAAGGTAATCAATAGATGAGAAACTAATTAGATGATAAATAATATTTATTAGTGTATTTTACAGCTGATTATAGATTATAGATTATAGATTATAGAGTCAAAATGAGCTGTTAGCATTAGAGATGCTAACAGAAAGCTACCACAAGAGGAAGGTTATGTTTTATGGGATTATTTAATAAAGGCTCAGTAATTCTGATTCATTTTAATTAAACTTTAGTAATTGAGAATGTAATTGTAATTGAAAAATGTAATTGACCCTAACCCTGGTACAGATATTTTTTCTTAGTTTTTTTTTCATGGTACAGGTAGTTTAGGACGGAATGTGGATCCTGGAGGACTACAGCTCATGATCGTCACTCGTGTGAGTTTGAAACCAAAGCCATGGTCTCTGAGATGCTCTGAGCCACGTCCTTCATCTTCAGCACCGACTTGTCGCCCATTTGAAGCATGGACCGGAGGCTGGCCCAGAACACCTGCTGCTTGCGGGCTTCGTCCGGCCACTCCAGGTAGGTCTGCTGCCTCAGCAGAGTCCTCAGCCTCAGGAACTTCTTGGGCAGGGAGTCTGCGGGGATGGGCTCCAGCAAAATGAAGACCAGCGAGTCTCTCTGGACGCTTACTGCTCGGTGCTGAGCGAAGAACAACTCATAGTTGCACCACTCACTCTGCACGAAGTGTTTGGAGAGCACAAACAACGTCTTGTAGCTGGACTCCACGCAGTTGATGATGTTATCTATGATCCACTCCCCGGGTACGAAGTCCCTCTCATGGACGCAGAGGGAGAAGCCGGACGTCTCCAGGGAGGGCGTCAGCTGGCTGTCCACCCAGTGCGAGTCGTGGTGGCTGTAGGAGATGAAGGCGTGGTAGTTGTAGGAGGCGTTGGTCAACAGGTGGGAGCGCTTTGCGCCTCTCCTCCTCACACGGATCCACACCCACAGCATCTTTGTATACCACAAGCCATCATATTTGTAGAAAACCAGGCCCAGAACCACAACGATGCTCACAAAGAGCGGCAGAGCCACGGCAGCCTGCAGCCCCGCCTCACAGGACATCCTACTGGGTCGGTACGTGGACAGAGGCCGGCCGGACAGTTCTGGGGGACTGTTGCAGGAGTAATGATACGGCCAGTCCAGGAGCTGGGACTTATTGAAAGCAGTGATGAACCAGAAGGAGTCGCAGGAGCAGTCGAAGGGATTGAGACCAGCTTGAAGGATCTGGAGTCTGGGGAAGCCTACAAAGGCTTCACTGGATATGGAAGTGATGGAGTTCTGGTCCACATGCAGGCTGAGCAGAGTCGGCAACTGCAGGTTTGAAGGGATCACCTGGATACTGTTAGAGCTGAGCCAGAGATGAGTCAGCCTGGGTAGAAGGGACAGATCCTGTGTGAGGAAAGTTATTCCCGTCTTGGACAGGTCAATTTTTTTAAGGTGCGGCGACAGACACCTAAAAATGGCGTTGCCAAGGTTGTTGTTGGCCAATCTGAGCTCGGTGAGCTGAGCAGGCCACGAGCACGGCCCGTCCAGGGAGATGGAGTTAGAGCTGAGGTCCAGGACCTCCACTGTCTGCATCTGCTGCATCCTCATGGAGATGGTGGAAAGACTGCTGAAGCGGTTCTTGCTCAAAGACAGCGAGCGAAGTCTGGGAAAGATAGAAGTGAGTGAGCAGCGGAACCACCAGAACCCCGTCTCACTCAGAAGATTGTCGGACAAATCCATAGTTTCCAGGGTGGGCAGGTCTGACAAGACTCTGCAGGGCAGGATGTTCATCCCAGTCCCAGAGAACTTGAGGTAGGTCAACCCAGAGATGGCGTCAAAGCTCATGTTGATGGTTGGGTATCTGTACTGGTAGTGGTTGATGACGTTGAAGGTGATGGAGGACAGGCTGAAGCTGTGGTTGGGGGTGTGGAATTGGAACCCATTCGGCGTGTCCTCATTGTAGGTCATGTTGAGGAATGAAAGGGTTTGGATGGAGGAAAGCCAAACGTTCTTCAGGAACATCTCCATGAAAGAGCTGTTGATCCATGTGTTCTCAATGACCAGCGTCTGGATGGATGGCATCGCTCTCAGTGGCCTGAACGGGTCGCTACACACCTCACAGCGATCGGGAACAACTCGGACAAACTTCAGGAACTTTGCTCGCGTCACATTTATGTCCACCAGGATGTTCTCGAAGATTCTAAAGTCCTTACAGAATGTTACACGCAGGGAAAACTTCTGCAGGGATTTTAGCTTTGCAAGAGAGCCAGGAGCATACTTCAGCCAGGTTGTGCCTGCTCCCAGAACCAGATGATGGAGGGAGAGGTTCCTCAGAGGCTCAAAGGTGTGGAGGTCCAGTGTGCGCGCAACTCTGCTCCCCAGCACTAAGGTGTCTAGCTTGGTTAGAGTCTGAAAAGAGGCTGGGAGCTGGTAGGAGGCGTACGGGTTGTGATCCAGGTCCAGGACTCTCAGCTCCTGCAGGGAAAGCTCAGGGATGAAGGACAACATGTTGTTGGAGATGTTGAGGACTTTGAGCTGTGGAGTGTGGATGAAGACGGAGGGGGAAACCTCTTGCAGGCCACAGTGAGTGATCTCTAACAAACAAAGCTTCGAAAGTCCAGCAAACTCATCTCCGTTCAGACTCTGGATGAAGTTATGGGACAGATTCAGATACTGCGTGTCCTTAGGGATGTCTGCAGGGACCAGGGTCAGGTTCTGGTGGGATAGATCCGTTGTTGTTCCCCTCATGACACAGAAATTAAATCCCTTTCTGTCTTCTTCATCATTGGAGAAGACAACAACAATCCTCCAGAACAAGAGGAAAATTCTGGAGGAAGAAGAGATCAGTGTGAGCAGAGATACGAGGGTTCAGAAACAGGGTAACAGGCTTTACCTTTGGTGAGACATGTCTTCAGATGAGGTCTGATCCCAGCAACTGATTGTGATGTTCTTGACAGGCTTCCTCTTTTCTCCAACTGTGAGGAAGTGCTGAGCCACCACCATCTGTGGCTTCACTACACTACACTACTTACTACACCATTCTTCTTCTTTTCTTTGCTTTCTGTTCATGTTTAGGAATGTGTTTGGTTCTGTACAGGCTTTAGTAAGTTTTATTATGAGTTCATATGTTTAATATTAGGGGTACCACCTCTATAAAAGAGCAATAGCGCTGTGTAGCAGTTATTAATGATAGCTCAGAGTGTGAATTATTGTCAAATGATCTACTCTTCTATTTCAAAAAATATTGATACCTGAACTACAGACAAACAGTTCAGTTGAATAATTTATCAACAAGTTAATATTTATACAGAGCGCTATGCTTGCTAAAACAGTGGTTCTCAACCTTTTCAGCCCACAACCTCCAAAATAAAGGTCCCAGAGAGCAGGGACCCCCACTGTAGGTGAAGGTGGTTGAACACAGACATGAACATTGAAGAACAGTCATGTGGAGACAGGACCATCTATAAGGGGGAATAAAGGAGAGATTTTTGGGGTCCATCCATAAAGTCAGTAAAATGATGGTCCATTGTTCTATGAATCTGTGATAACCACATTTATTTATTCATCTGAATAATATCTACTGTTATCCAGGAATGTAATTCGCTAATTCGACCCCCTAAAAATGCCCGAAAACTCACCAAAATTTGCACGCACCTCAGGCCTGGCGAAAAATTTGATAATTTGGTGGCGTGAAAAAAAACGGACGCCAAAACAAACGATGGAACCACACGACCGCCAGGTCTGACCGATTTGCACGAAAATCGCCACATGTAGTCTTCGGCCCAGAATGAGCAAAAAGTTACATTGTGACCCCGCCCAAAACCAAACAGGAAGTCAGCCATCTTGGGTCAAAGGTCAAAAATGGCGTTTCGCCCTCGAAACGCATCTGCGCTATCCAGTCTGAGGGGATTCATCCAATTCCCTTAAAACTTGGCAACACCACATAGGACCCATTGAAGATGAAAAGTTATCGAAAGAATTTTCGTATCTGTCACGGTTTGGTCGTGGCGCCGCCACAAAAATGCAATGCTAATGCTAATTTTGTTAGCACGCAGAAATGTCCAAATCTCCATAACTCTGACACACAAACTTCGATCAGCTTCAAATTTCACACAAAGGACATGTGCCCAAGCTTGGTCATGACTGCTTTGAAACATTTCCCATCATGCCTTGTGTTTTCGACCGGTGTCATTTAAGGTCATGTACACGGTTAGCATTTACAGGACGCCGTTCTAGGAAAAAGCTTATAACTCTAGAATGCAAAGTTCAAACTGCTTCATATTTGATACACATGATGACCGTACAGCCATAAACAAAACTCGAGAACCAATTTACCCATAATGCCTTGCGTTCTCAGAGGGCGCCGCTTCTGTGGTCGTCCTACACGAGCAGCTGTAGCGGACAGACGATATGTCGTGTTGACTTCAAAACACTGTAGGATGAACCTACACAGAGGGGAGCAAATTGCTATGGAAGAAAAAACAGGCTGTGATCAGTGGGAGGGGCCTATAATGACACGGAGAATCCTTCGCCATCAGCACGCTATAATAGGAAAATGTTTATAACGCTTCAATGCAAAGTTCAAACTGCTTCATATTTGATACACACGATGATTGTCCATCCATAAACAACGCTCGATGACCAAATTACCCATCATGGCCAGTGGGAGGGGCCTATAATGACACACGAAAATCCCTCGCCATAACTACGCCGTTATACGAAAACGCTTATAACTCTAGATTGCAAAGTTGAAACTGCTTCATATTTGATACACATGATCACTGTCCAGAGCTAAACAACAAACGATAACCAAAAACACCCACAATGCCTTGCGTTCTCAGAGGGCGCCGCTTCTGTGGTCGTCCTACACGAGCAGCTGTAGCGGACAGACGATATGTCGTGTTGACTTGAAAACACTGTAGGATGAACTTATTAGATGGAAGCACATTGCTATGGCAAATAGAGCAGGCTGTGAAAAGTGGGAGGGGCCTATCATGACACAGGAAAATCCTTCGCCATAACTATGCCGTTATGCCGTTATAACGCTTACAACTCCAGGCCAATTCCCAAATCCCCAACAGTGGTATACGTGACCGTGGGTTACCGCCCCCGGCCGCTTCATCGGACCCTATGACGCTGCTCGCGGCTTTAATTATTATTATAGTCATCTTAAAGATGGAAATCCTGGTTTTAATCACTAATAAAATGGTTCAAAGTCAATAAAAATGGTGGAAAAGGAGGTGAAATGAGATTTTAAAAACTACAGAATGGCCAAAAACAGACAAAAAAAGTGATTTAAAAACAGTTCAAAGCGTCAATATTGGAACAATTATGGGCATGACAAATGGTAAATGTGATTAAATTGTCAAAAATAATCATGAAATTTGATGAAAAGAGGTTAAAAATGACAATAATGGGTCAACATATGTGATATTAGGTGTAAAAGTGGTGTAAAGGGTTTATAAGTGATGAACATGTCTGGAAAGCAGAAAAAATGTGCAGAAAAGACATTAAAATGTGATGTAGAAGTGTCAGAAATGGGAGAAATGTAGCAAAAATACATTAAAAGGAGCAAAAATATGGCAAAAAAAGAAATAAAATAGGTGAAAATATGGTGAATTTGATTTAGTTACAGAAAAAGGATAAAAATAAGCAAAAACGGCTGAAATTGTTCGGGAAATATTCTTTGTTTTTTAAGGCGGTGACCCCCTTCCAGTGTCTTGCGATTACAAATTGGATCCTGACCCCAAGGTTGAGAACCTCTGATCTAAGGAGCGGTCACTCAATGAGAGCTGGAGATCGACATCAGCAGAGCCTGAAAAATGAATGAGTGATGGAAGGACTTCAGTTTGACTGCAGGTTCCTCTTCACATGTCACTAAATACAGAAGTTACTGAGATTTATTTCACTTACACTGGTAACTAAATACAGCAGCTTCTCCCTTTTTTCAACCACTGAACATCGAAAAACATAAACTGTATTTTCAAGAAGCAGGCGAGCAGGGAATTTAGTATTTGTTCCAAGAAGAAGAATTAGATCGCGTGGAGAATAAACGTTCTTCTGCTTTCTGTAATGACTGTACACTATGAGAATTCTTTGTTTTGCTTCCACTTCTGCTTCCCTCCCTCTGAGGATGTATACACTGCTGTCTTACTGACCACATGTTGCTTCTGAGGCAATTCCTCCAAACAAACACCAAACAATAAAGACGTGACGGGAACATGACGATGCTCTGGGCTGCAGGATGTGAAAGTGCTGATGCGGCTGATTGTATGAAACACGGGAAAGCCCACAGTGATTCACATTATTCACTGATGAAATGCACAGATGCACTTGTTTTTTATTAAACCTAATATGACAACAAAGTAACACAATAAATACGAATACAGTACAACTACAGTAATTCTACTATAATCACAAAACAACTGTTAGTAACAAGATTCAACACGATGTGAAACCTTTTTTTGTTTTGTTGTCATTCTAAATTTAATAGAAATTATTCTATTTAAAATATTAAACTATAAATGATTTGATGTGTTGAATGATTTAGAGATGGGGGGCTGAACTGCCCCTCCCCCACTGTATACTCAGAGTTTTCTCATTGATCAATCTCTGGATCAATGAATGGAGCTGCCATGGGAAACAGGAGGCGATGGATGGTTTAAAACACATGGAGACTGTGATCACTTCACTGAGTGTGAGGGAGTGGGAAACTGTTATGGGACACAAGCTCAGGCTTGATCACCCTGTAGCTGACCCCCTTTGATGTGGGTGTCTAGTGTTCAAAGGAACACTACTGATGATGTGTCCTATATCTGACACACAGCTTTAAAGAACTACGGAATAACATCTTTCAAAGTGATGACGTGGTTTAAGCAGCAGGTAAACCAAGCCTGCTGCTTAGAACTGGACTGTTTCCATGGGAACTAAGGTGTTTTCTCTTTGATGAAACAGACGCTCCGGTTAGAACCAGGTTTCATTGAGCCAGACTATCTGGATAAACCAGGAAATAATCCAGAATATGTATTATTATTATTATTATTATTATTATTATTATTATTATTATTATTATTATTATTATTATTATTATTATTATTATTGTTGAACAATAACATTTAATAATGACCTTATTACAACTATGATATACTATAATACAGTGGTTTCCAAACTTTTTTGGCGCTAGTCCCCTTTGTCCGGCTAAAACATTCAGCTAAGAAAACTATTTGAAAACATAACGATGGAATGAATGAGTGAGAACACACATTTTAAAAAATCTAGTTTTGTAAATAAATGAAATAAACAGTATTTAATGCAGTGGTTCACAACTTTTATTGGATCGTGAGTCGTGACCCCATTTTAAAATCAAGAATTTCTGGCGACCCCAAAGACATTGTTTTTTCTAGAATTAGTTTTTGACCTTTTTGATCATGAGCTCAGTAATATAGATTGTTTTACTGCATGTCAGTTGAACTATATTTAAATTTCACAAAGTGAAAGTTTAAAAATCTTTAATATTATGAGTTGTTTTAATTTAAAAAAAAAGAAGAATTAAAACATTTAAAAAAAATCAATTTTCATTTTTCAAAAACTTCAGGCGCCCCCATTTAAACTCAAGGCGATCTTACATGGGGTCCCGATTCCAAGGTTGAAAAACACTGATTTAGTGGCTCCTGAATATATTTATTGCTATAGTTTTGATCATATCACGCCTGGGGTGGGACCAACACTACACCTGTACTGCCATCGCGTACCACTAGGGGTACACGTACCCCCATTTGAGAGACAGTGCTATACATTTCTTATAATCTCATGTTATAAAGCTGTTTTAGCGCCATCTATTGGTGGGATGTTTGCTTACTAAGCTTCGGCCATCTTCGGTTAGTTCCGGTATTATTCGGCTGTTCTCGGCCTCTGTCGGAGGGTTCCGGAAGCTGGAGCTGCTCAACATAAACAGCAATGGCGGAGGCAGCGGTAACAGCGGCGGAGGCTCCAGCGGTCACAGGCTGGACTAAACACGTCACCTGCCGGTAAGACACGGCCACGGAGCGGCCGATTATTGACCGAAGCACCGCATGGGACACAACACGGCCACGTTAGACCGGGATAGGTGTGTTTAGAGCCGCATTAGTGCTGGGGTAGTGTTCCCGGTTAGCTTCGTTACCGTCAACACGGTTAGGCCTACTTGATTATCATCAGAGTGGACACACACACACACACACACACACACACACACACAATTATCACTCTCTACACACACACACACACACACACACACACACACACATCACTCTATACACACACACTATTATCACTCTACACACACACACACACTCTATTATCACTGTATACACACACACACACACACTATTATCACTGTATACACACACACACACACTATTATCACTCTATACACACACACACACTATTATCACTCTATACACACACACACACACACACACACACACTATTATCACTGTATACACACACACACACACACACACACTATTATCACTCTATACACACACACACACACACTATTATCACTCTATACACACACACACACACACACACACTATTATCACTCTACACACACACACACACACTATTATCACTCTACACACACACACACAATTATCACTGTATACACACACACACACACACACAATTATCACTGTATACACACACACACACACACACACACACTATTATCACTCTATACACACGCACACACACACACACACTATTATCACTCTATACACACACACACACACACACACTATTATCACTCTACACACACGCAATTATCACTCTACACACACTATTATCACTCTATACACACACACACACACACACACACTATTATTTATTTATTTATTTATTCAGTTTATTTCCAACATGGTTACATTCACTTTTTTTTGTCCATGCCAAAAAAGGAGACGAGAGAAGCAGTTTGCGTATCTAAGTCCCGCCCCCTGTTTTGAACACAGAACATTTACATCAAAGCTTGTCTCTCTGGTCAAACATTCTTAGGTTGTTCTGAGCACATTTTTTTTTTTTGTCCTTTTCTGTGTAGGGTTTATTCTCATCTGTAGTCAGTGTTGTCTTTTTTCATTCCTCCTCCTCTATCGTTGTTCGTGTCGGCCTTGTTCCCATCATTAGCAGGACAATGATCATGACCCCTAACAGGTAGAGGTCCTCCACATCTTCCACTGAGAGGATTGAGAGGCACAGCATTTGGGTTTTTCCCTTTCCATCCATGACGTAACCACTTGAATATGTCTCTTTTGGACACGCTGGTTCGTGTTGTTGTGATCTTCTGTTCGTCGATTGTGTTCATTGATCAGTTGATAAATTCCATCTCGTTGATGTGTTGATCTCGTATTCGTGTAAGAATGTGTTCCAAGTTTTTTCTTTATATCTAGTCAAGTTTGCAGCTTGTTTTGTCTCTACATCAAGGTTATTCCAGCTGGTAGTAGCTCTGTTGACAGTGCTGTATTTTCCAATGTTAGATTTAACCCTTTCTTGTATAAACACATTATTATGTCTTAGTTCATAAGCCGTTTGTTTGTATGTGAAACGTTTTTGTATTTGATATGGGAGTGTTTTAAGTGAGGCCCTAAATGCTAGAATTTGTGTGTTGTAGTGTATTATTTCTTGCAGTTTTAGGTATTTGGCCTTTTCAAATAGTTCATTTGTGTGTGTGTTGTGTGGTGCTTTATATAGAATTATAATTGCTTTTTTTTTTTTTAAAGTTTAAATAAAGGTTTAAGATACGTTTTGTAGGTGTTTCCCCAGATTTCTGAGCAGTAATTTAAATGTGACCCAACAAGGGAAGAATAGATTGTCTTCAGTGATGTGGTTTGTAGTATTTGTTGTAATTTCCATAGGATGAAGCTGCTTTTAGCAACTTTGTTTTTAACTACTTGTATGTGTTTTTTCCAAGTCAGTTTCTCATCTATCCACACTCCTAGTGCTCTATATTCTTTTACTTGTGCAATTATATCCATGTCTAGTTTCAGTCTAATATTTTCTGTTATTTTTTTATTTCCAAAGCTGATGAATTTTGTTTTGCTAACGTTTAGGGCTAGTTTATTTACATTGAGCCATGTTTGGATTTTTGATAGTTCCTCATTCGTCGTTTCTATTAGAGTTTTAATGTCTTTACCTGATCATAGGATGGTTGTGTCGTCTGCAAACAGCGTTAGTTTAAGGCAATTTGAGACTTTGAAAATGTCGTTTATATATAGAATGAACAGTTTTGGCCCTAAAATTGAACCCTGTGGTACACCACATTGTATGGTTTGGCATATTGATATGTGTTGTTCAAAGTCCACACATTGTCTCCTATTTCTCATATAACTTTTAACCCAGTTTAAGGCGTTGTGCCTAATGCCGTAGTTTTGAAGTTTTTCCTCCAGAATATCATGGTTTATTGTGTCAAATGCTTTTTTAAGGTCCAAAAAAATGCCGAATACAAATAAATTATTTTCTAATGCATCTCTTATATTTTCCGTGGTATCAGTTATAGCCATTGCTGTTGAACGTCCTTTTCTGAACCCATATTGGCCTTCATGTGATACTATTCTCTTCTATGAATTTGTCCAGCCTTTTCATGAACAGTTTTTCTTGAATTTTCGATAATTGCGGTAATATTGAAATAGGCCGATAATTGGTGAAATCTCGTTTGTCTCCATTCTGTGGATCAGTCTGATTTTTGTGATTTTCATCTGGTCTGGGAAAATACCATTTTTGAATGAGAGATTGCTGATATATGTTAGCGGTGGTGTTATTTCAGCTGTTATAGTTTTTAATAGACTCATAGTTAGATTATTAACGTCTCTGGATTTTTTTGAATTACAGTTTGTAATGATTACTTTCACCTCTGCTTCCGTTACTTATTCAAGTGTTAAATACTTATCATTCTCTATATTCTCACTGTCAAAATGGTTCCATTTAAGTGTTGGATGTTGATAGATTCCTCTCCCAGTCTCCATTCCAATATTTATAAAGAAATTATTAAGTTCTTCTGCAATTTTTTTCTTATTGTATTCCTTTAAGTTGTTTATTGTAAAGTGGTCTGTGGCTTCTTCTTTTCTTTTACACATAGTTATGGATTCTGATTTGTTTCAAAGGGCAACATTTATCATATATTGTAGTTATTGTGTCTGTGAATGTGTCATATGCTCTGTTCACATCTTGTTTTGTAAAAACCTCCTTCCAAGTTTCTTTTCTTATCTGTTGTTTAAAGTTTTCTAGCTGTTTTTCTCCTTCCAGTCTTTTGTTTGTTATTGATTCGTGTGTTTCTGGGTGGATGTTGTCGTTAGTGTTAGCATTATCACTCTACAATCACACACACACACTATTATCACTCTAATGTAACACATCAGTTACCATGGAAACAGTGAGCTAACGTTAGGCTTAGCCTATCCTGCTGCTCATTCACTAGAGTTTCAAACACTTGTTTTGATTCAAACTCGTGTAGAAATAAATAAATGTTAAAGGATTCAACAATCATTACAGAACCAGGATGTCTACGCTCTGAAAGCTGTGGTTCTCAACCTGTTCAGACCATGACCCTCCAAAATAAAGGTCCCAGAGAGCGGGGACCCTCCAAAATAAAGGTCCCAGAGAGCGGGGACCCTCCAAAATAAAGGTCCCAGAGAGCGGGAACCCTCGAAAATAAAGGTCTCAGAGAGCAGGGACCCTCGAAAATAAAGGTCTCAGAGAGCAGGGACCCTCGAAAATAAAGGTCCCAGAGAGCGGGGACCCTCCAAAATAAAGGTCCCAGAGAGCGGGGACCCTCCAAAATAAAGGTTCCATAGAGCAGGGACCCCCACTGTAGCTGAAGGTGGTTGAACACAGACATGAACATTGAAGAACAGTCATGTGGAGACAGGACCATCTATAAGGGGGAATAAAGGAGAGATTTTTGGGGTCCATCCATAAAGTCAGTAAAATGATGGTCTATTGTTCTATGAATCTGTGATAACCACATTTATTTATTCATCTGAATAATATCCACTGTTATCCAGGAATGTTTATTATTATTATTATAGTCATCTTAAAGATGGAAATCCTGGTTTTAACCACCTACACACTGTATTTATATATTAGTATTAGTTTTAGTATTTGGTATTAGTAAATGTTTTATCTGTTGTAAAAATTGTATGTCTACCTTTAGTATAGGAATGTCTTTTCTGCTGTGCCTGAGCACTTTATCTGTTCACCGTGGGAAGTGAGAAACGTCTTCTCGATTCCCTTGTATGTTTGTGCATGCAAAGGAATTGACAATAAAGCTGACTTTGACTTTTAATCACTAATAAAATGGTTCAAAGTGAATAAAAATGGTGGAAAAGGAGGTGAAATGAGATTTTAAAACCATAGGAATTAGATAGAAGTTGTAAATTAGTGGATAAAAACAGACAGAAAACGTGTCAATAAATCAATAATAAAAATAAGCAAAAATGGGACTGGAATTGGTTAAAAAAAGAATCTTCTTAGTTTCTTGAAGGTGTCTGGCGACGCCCTCCCAGTTTCTCACTACCCCAAGGTCGACAATTTATGTTTCGTGACTTGAAGAACCACTTTAGTATCCTACGCTACAGACTAGAGTTTGGATATTGTCGTCTTTATTTTTTTCCTGGTATATAAATATTAACACTTATTCTTTTCTTTTCTTCAGGTACTTCATGCACGGCGTCTGTAAAGAAGGACACAACTGTCGATACTCCCACGACCTGAGCAGCAGCAAACCTGCAGCCATGACCTGCAAGTTCTTTCAGAAAGGAAACTGTGTGTTTGGGGACCGCTGCAGGTGTGTGTGTGTGTGTGGGTGTGTGTCTGTTAGCATTAGCGTGTCTGTAGCCTCAGAGTTCATAAAGTACCTTCTTATCTCCTCTGTTTGTCTGTTGAAGCATCATCTCAGCATGAGGTGTTATATTTGCTATTTTGAACCCACCTATCTGACTCAAAAGCTTCAGTATTGGATTATAAAACGTAGCTTGCTAGCCTAGGCTGACATCCCTCGGTTCTCACTTGTGAATTCCAACCATGAAGAGTTGGAGTTTAGAGGTTTTTGGTCAAATGAAGTAAAACCAGCTTTTGTTTTATTTAGTGTTTTTGTCATTTTTAAAGTTTTCTCATGACAACATGTTTGTTATTTCAGTGTTAAATTCTGACCTTTTAATTTCAGATTAAATTCCATAATTGCATGTAAAATGAGGGAATCAGCCTAAATGTGGTTAATATTTAGCTTTAGATTGTCAGGAAATGCTAGCAGGCTGCTAAGTTTTGTATGCTAAAATTCTCAACCAATGAAAGACTCATCTGCTCCTCAGCATCTATGGACAATCCAATGAAAGACCAACATGTTATGGTTTCATTTATTCAGACATCTGTTTTTCAGGAAATTTACTGGAATCTCCTGACATGTTTTGACTGCCAGTCTTCTTCAGAGGCATCTGCTGATCGCTTTGATGTTTCCTTGACTTCTGTATAATACTTACAGCAACTTCTTTTTGAATAATATATTAAGGTGCGATTTATTCACGCAACTGTTTTTCAGGAAATTTGATCAGCAGACGCCTCTGAAGAAGACTTGCAGTTGACAGTCAAAACATGTCAAGAGATCAAAGTTAATGTTCTGAAAACCAGTCAAAGCCTTAACATAGTCAAAAACAAGTCAAAAGGAATTAATGAAAGACCAACATTGTTGATACAGTAGCTAATGCTTTAGAATAATTTATTTTTACAAATCATTGGCAAATATTTACTACAAAATAAATTACTTTAAGGGTAATTTAAGTAAGGGTAAATAAATAGTTTAGCATGTATGAGCTACTGTGTTGTTCCTTCAGAGGAGCCTAGCATCAGGTTAGCATGTCAGAGGAGCCTAGCATCATGTTAGCATGTCAGAGGAGCCTAGCATCATGTTAGCATGTCAGAGGAGCCTAGCATCATGTTAGCATGTCAGAGGAGCCTAGCATCATGTTAGCATGTCAGAGAAGCCTTGCATCATGTTACCATGTCAGAGAAGCCTAGCATCATGTTAGCATGTCAGAGAAGCCTAGCATCATGTTAGCATGTCAGAGGAGCTTAGCATCATGTTAGCATGTCAGCGGAGCTTAGCATCATGTTTGCATGTCAGAGGAGCTTAGCATCATGTTAGCATGTCAGAGGAGCCTAGCATCATGTTAGCATGTCAGAGGAACCTAGCATCATGTTAGCATGTCAGAGGAGCCTAGCAACATATTAGCATTTCAGAGGAGCCTAGCAACATGTTAGCATATCAGAGGAGCCTAGCATCATGTTAGCATGTCAGAGGAGCCTAGCATCATGTTAGCATGTCAGAGGAGCCTAGCATCATGTTAGCATGTCAGAGGAGCCTAGCATCATGTTAGCATGTCAGAGTAGTCAAGCATCATGTTAGCATGTCAAAGGAGCCTAGCATCATGTTAGCATGTCAGAGGAGCCTAGCATCACGTTAGCATGTCAGAGGAAGATAGTATCACGTTAGCATGTCAGAGGAGCCTAGCATCATGTTAGCATGTCAGAGGCTAGCATCATGTTAGCATGTCAGAGGAGCTTAGGATCATATTAGCATGTCAGAGTAGCCTAGCATCATGTTAGCATGTCAGAGGAGCCTAGCATCATGTTAGCATGTCAGAGGAGCCTAGCATAATGTTAGCATGTCAGAGGAAGCTAGCATCATGTTAGCATGTCAATATAACAAGAGCTAGCTACGTGTGCAGTAATAAGCTAGTACTCATCATTAGAAAAGAAGATCAAGGGGAACATGAGACCAAAAAGGTCAGAAACTGCTGATCTAGTCCCACTTCACTGTGTGTCACACACACAGGTATGGAAAGCTGTTTGATCATAAATGTAATATCACGCATTACTAAACTCTACTAGTGCTCACTTTAGGTTTTCTAGTGAAGCAAAATGTGTCACTAGTTAGCATCATATGCTAATGAGGGGGTGGGTAAAGTAAATTCAGGCTTGCCATTGGCTTTAGAAAGTATTCTGACCCATCAGAGAGCTGGATTTGGTTCTAATCCCGCCTACTTCATTTGCATTAGGTCTACTAGTACTCCTAGTGAATCTTTTAGCTTTACTAGTACTACTAGTAGACTAAACACATTCTACTAGGACTATTAGTGAGATATTTTAAGTGTACTAGTAAACAAAAAGTTTTGCTAGTAAAGGTTTTTGGTGCTTTCGTCATACTAGTAGATTTAAACTATGATACTAGAAAAAATTCAAAGCTGTTCTAGTAAATTGTCTACTAGTAGATTATTTAGCTTTTCTAGTAAACTCCTCTCATGCACTAGAGCACCAAAAACATTTACGAGTAAAACATTTTGTTTACTTTGTTTACTTATCGTACTAGTAAAGCCAAAGTAGTCACTAGTAGTACTAGTAGAATGTTTTTAGTCTACCAGTAGTACTAGTTATTAGACCAGATGGTTTGTGCAAGTAGAAGAAGAATCCCTTCATGGTAAACCTCTGTCTGTGACAGTTTAGAATCAAAGGTCCACATACTTTAGTCCATATGAACCACTGGAGAGAGAGAGATTCATTGTCACACACCGAGACTTTTTTAATGAAGCTGACAGTTTAGAGTAAAATAAAAGCCTGCCATCTTCATCATGTGACCACAACGAGCCAATGGAGGCTCAGATTTAACATGATCAACAATGCTACTGTATTTTTTTATCATTAATGGGAGTCTTTGACTTAGTCAACAACCAATGTCATACATAGTGAAAACTAACACAGGGCTCCAGGGCTTCAGTGTGAGCGAGTAAAAATTTCATCTGGTCACATCTGTGTGAGTGCCAGTGAAAAACCAAAAGGAGGAAACTTCCTCTTCCTCCTGTGAATCAGGGTCTGACATGGATGCTACACATGCCGCCATGTCCCCAAACACACACTGCTGAGTCACCAAACACACTGCTGAGTCACCGTTCGTGCTGCGTTCACTGACACTGGGACAAACACACACTGGGGACAGGCGTCCAGGCACGCGGAGCAACAGAGTGCATGGGGGGTGTGACGTGGGGTGGGAGAGCGTGCTGAGCTCACCAGGCATAGTGAGGGAGTGCATGTGGGGCAGAGAGCGTACACTAGATGATTCCACACCAAAGAGGAGGACCTCATCAGAACCATCATGGAGGGACCAGAACTGATGGACTATGATACCAGGACAGATGTTCAGCTGTGGTTCTCCCAGAGCAGGGGTCTGCAACCTGTGGCTCTGGGGCCTAATGTGGTCCTTTGACTCTTATACAATGGCTCCCTATAGCTTTAAAAATTTTTTACAGAGGTTATTAATGATTAATGACAAATAAAATCATGATATAATAATTTATTAACCTAAAATAAATCCCGTTGTACAATGACTCAGCACATTCCTACAACATCTACAGACCATCAACTTTCCTCCACCTGTGACTAACCTTAAGTTTTAAATCCCTGGTAAGAAACTAAACCAACAAAAACACTATTTCTGGAAGAAAATACAGATTTTAATTGTGTGGGAACAGATTCATTTAACCACCAATGTACAGGTTAAATATGTATGTTTTATGTGTGGCAAGAAATGAGTAATTAGCATGTGTTGATCACATGATCATGTGTTATTATATTCATGTTACTTTTTATAGACTTTCATATACATTAACTATAAAAATCTACTTTATAAACATTGTGTTCATGTAAACTGAGATGTGTAAGAATTTGAAGATGAAGATAATGTTTTATTTATTGATGTTAATTTATTTTATTTTAACATGTTTTTAAGTTTCCATTTACATGATCAATATAAATTAAATCAAACATTATTCTATATAACTGTATATAATGTAATCCACTGTATTGTCTTCATAGAGAAGGTATTTATGGCTCCAGGAGGACTTTAATCCAGGTGAGATGAGGTTCAATGGTTCCTTGTAGAGTAAAGGTTACAGACCCCTGACCAGGGGAAGAGGGTTAGGAGACCCCACTATCAGAGCTGGACCCTCTCAATTTAATTCATTGGGTGAAACAATGCAGATGATAAGTTGGTTATGCTAATGTTAACTTCATTCATGTACAGCCAGTGAAGTTAACTATTCATCAGCATGTATGGCTTGATAAAAAAGGAAAAGGGTGTGACCAACTGACTAAGTTAGTTGCACCAGTGCCACCACTGGAAAAGTGTAGAGCCCTGTAACATCCTCACACGTTTGTCCTCATGTGTTCATCAGTAAAAGTTCAGGGTGAGCATCGCCCCCCAGTGGTCAAAAGTTTTCTAGTCAACATTATCAATGATGTTATTAATCATTTTTGAATTATTGTATATGTTTCACACATCGTGTTTGATGTGAATCTCGAGGTGGTCTATTTATTTAATTCTATTTTGTCTTTTGCCCCCCCGGAAACGATCTCAAACTCCGCCTATGCCAACAGCACTTCTGCGTCTCAACCTACAGCCGCTCCATGCACACGTTGGTGCGTTTCCAGGCACGTTAGTGCACTGATCGCAGTATTTGGTCGAGTCATCGCAACTTCTATTTTCTGCTGCGTTGTTTTGAAAGGAAAAGTGCTTAAATCTCCTGCTCCTACATCTTCTTTACTCTGGAGGACCAAGTGTCTTAAGAAGCATGTCATCGTTTTTGTTTTATTGGTGGAGGTGATGCATACCGCCACCACATGTACAGGAGGTGTAATGACACGTTACACACACAGAGAGTGGACCCACAGAGCTGTAATGTACATATAATATGTGGCGTGCCACCACATATTATAGATTAATGTGTAGGAAACACTAGTGTGTGTATTATTTTTCTGTTATTTTTTAGTCATCACGTGTGTTTGTAATCATTTAATTTGTCATTGGTGTGTGTTTCTGTGATGGAGATTGTTTGCGTGTTCTTCAGAATCAGAATGTCTTTATTAATCTTAACAGTGTTTCTCAGTGTTCACACCTCGTAGGAGGAGGAGGAACGTGTTTGGACCATGAGCACATGCTATACACGCTACATTGAGAACAGAATGAGCTGCTCAGTGTTTTCTAGGACCATCCAGAGGCTCCAGCTTTGTGCTGAAGGACCACCAACCTTCAGGAACAGGAAGTGATGTCAGCACTGTTCTGTGTTTCGCTCCTTTGGTTTCACTTAGGCAGTAAACGTACAAACAGGAACCCATTCTCCATGAAGCCTCGTTAACCTGCAGCTATTTTACTGGACAATGAACGCCTCCTTCTGCTCATCATCATCATCTCTCAGAGCTTCCTCTGACAGTCTGTGTAGTGTTGTGTATGTTTCCAGAAACGTGAAGATGAATCTAAAAATTGAAGGACTTTCTAATCCCAGTAGATGATGATGGTCACTGATGGTGTGTACTGGGAGCTCTGGTTTCCTAGAGGCCTTAAAGTAGCATTAATGCTCCGTTATCACAGTCTTCTTCAGATGTTGAGGGGCCATGATGAGATGACCAGCCAGTGTTTCCATGGTAACTGAAGATGCACATGGACCTGTGCTTGTCTCGGTGAGTCAGACGCTTCCAGATGTTGATCTATTTTCCAGCTGAGAAGAGAAACGACATAGTGGGAGGGCGAGGACACGCTGGTGCCTGGGAGCGACGCTGTGACATCACACACACAGGAGGAGGAGCAGGTTTCAGACACACACACACTGAGCTGAAGGTAAGAACATCAGTGTGTGTGACACACAGCAGAAGACTTCAATTACACAACGTGTGAGAGTCCATCAGTGTCGTCAGTGCGTTGGTTAAAGATGACGCAGCAGCAGCAGCAGCTTCCTGTGGAGGAATTCAAAGCATGTGATGTGTCACGCACACGTGTGTGTGTGTGTCTTCCTGTATTGTCTGCAGCTATAATAAATACTCTTATATCTTCTATGGGTTACTTTGGTGTGTGTGTGTGTGTGTGTGTGTGTGTGTGTGTGTGTGTGTGTGTGTGTATCCACTCTAACTCATAATACTCCTGTGCGCCCCCTACAGGTACGATCACTGCAAACCGTCCAAGGATGAAGAACCACCCTCGTCCCGGACACTTCCCTCAGTGGCCCCGCCCTCTGATCCCACCCACCCTGGCACCAGCACCCCAGCACCAGGACCAGCAGCTCACTGGGCCGAGGCGGCTGAGTTTGTCCCTGGTCAGCCGTACTGTGGACGAGGTGAGGTCAGAGTGTGTTCTGACCCCTGTAGCCCTGCATACGTAGCAACAATAGGCAAACATCTTTCACTTTTTTTTTTGGTATGGTATGCTTTTAATTGACAGGAACAGTGCACAACACTACATTGACCAAGACAAAGTCAGGAAAGGTCCTTGGTGCCAGGTTATAGCACAGTATGCTAATTTACACCTGTGGTCCCTGGGCCTGTTGGTGTATAGGAAAGAAAACGTATACATTTACAGAATTAATGAAATGTGCACTGATTTACTACTTTGTATAGTATTGATAAAACTAGGTGTCAATAATCAAGATTCACTCTGCATACCTTTCTCTCATTCTCTCACTTTGAACACTCCCATTCCCTCCCTTGTCCTCTCTCTCTCTCTCCTTCTCAATAATGAATACAGAACAAACACTTTATCAACAACTTTCATTCTTAATGTGTACACTTTTGTTTAGACAGCAGCTATTTATTTGTCAGACATGTAAATACAGGAAACTCAGTGCAGGCCTGGATCTCTGTTGGCAAACTATTCCAATGACCTATGGCCTCAGAGGAGAAGGCCAACACTGCGTGTGACGCCAGCTGTTTTATCCGAGGTCAACCAGACTAAACCTCTCAGAGGAGGAGCTGTACCATTTAAAACTTGAAAAAATAGGCAAAGAATAACGGAAATTATATTTGGTAAGAACACGACAGCGGTAGTACTGTTGAGGTTTTTTGTCATGAATTTTGACTGTTTGTTTATATAACGACTCAACAGGTGTCATGGCTGTCTTGCACGCTTGTGAGCAGGTAGTCATACAATACAGAAAACGTGTCATTACCATAGAGTTTAAATGTGTGCGTGTGTGCGCGTGTGTCTCAAATATCTTTGTAAATCAGGCTCAGATTGACCTGAGACTTTCAACATGGCTGCTGCTTGGTTGAAGGGTGTGCAACGTTGGATTTGTTTGGACTGCAATGATACCGTTAATGACTTATTGCATAAAAATATCTTAAATGCAGCTTTGCAGAGCAGCTCAATGTTGACAGGTAGTCATGGTAACTCAGGATAAGTTGAAAGCTGCGTAGAATCTACAGGAGTGACTGTAGAAAGGGTTTTTAAAAACCCTCAATGAGCAATGTTTGTAACTAAGGTAACAGTTGTGTGTGTGTGATTCAGAATTAAATTTGCATTAGGAATTGTGTTTACAAGGTCAGTTTAAAGAGGATTTACCTTTTATTCTGAATTAAAGAGGAATTATAGCTTCCATGTAAACCATCCATAAAATAGCTACTGAACCTCCCACGTTTCTATAGCAAGACATTTCCTACGGGCACTGCACTAGTATGAATAATGTCTATCTAGCAAACCAAGCCATAGAATAGATGTGATTAAAAATTGATAAATATTTAGATATTTATAAATAGAATAAAAGTGATTTATTATTTATAAAATAGATGAACACAGAATACAAATAAAACAAAAGTTTACATATAGAATACAGTTTTATTAAAAGTAAAATGAGAGATATGAAATATCCAACATGAATATATGACCTGCTGTTCATGGGGTACCCATGTCCAATTAAACATTCTAAAATAGATCTAACAGCAGGATTAAATCAATTAGAACTTTATTAATGTAATCATTTTTTCATTCATATTTTTTTTTTTATTGATACAATATACAATAGGTTTTATTAAAGTAATCTTAACTATGAAACACAAACTGTGGATATAATTTTCCTGAGAAATGAAGGAAAATGGATTTATTAATTCATGTTTGATGAGGATTTATATCAAATCATTCACCCTTCAGAAGCCATTGTTCACTCTTTCCATGTGTAAACGTTGTGACGGCCATCTTGGATTTCTTTTATTTTATTGGGGACCGTTGATTAACCAGCGTAAATCCTTTTAAAAATGTACACATTGTCATGCATTGTTCTAACTGGGGTTTCCACTGGATACGTCACTGCTGCACCACGGCACAGATCTGGTTTTTCACCGCTGTCCGCCGTCTGGTAATCCGGTTGTGTTTTGAGTGTGCTCTCTGGTTAAACCACTGTGACGTCACAAGACAGAGCAGTTCTCACGATATTTATGTCATCGTGGGAGAATAAACACATTAATAAACAGGTCAGTGTTCCTAACGAAGGAGAACAAGAAGGTTGGACTCTGGATTTGTCATAGACACATTTTTATCAACAGAGAAGAGATAAAACTGTAAAACCAGTAAAACATGAACTAAATCAAAGTTGCTGCAGTTTACAGTGAGTTACAGTATGAGAGGAATCAATATAGTGGATGTGAATTTGTTTTTACACATTATGACGTTTTGGTGATGTATTTACTTGAAATATAATCTGAAGTGTTTTATTTTGAAAAGTAACCAAATATTTTATTGCAGAATACGTGCTTAATTTCCTGTTTAGCTTCATTTGCTCTGTGCTGATTGATGCGTCAGAAATAGAAGTCCTGTGTAAATCTGGTGGAGGCACCGGACTGTTGGAGCTGTGTAGGAGCAGACACACACCACAGCAGGGGGTGACACTTTGTGTGTGTGTGCGTGTGTGTGTGGCAGAGCCGGTGAAGGCAGACAGCTCTGCTCTGCTCATTGAGGACGTAGATGTAGACGCGTCTGGAACCAAAGCCCAGAGGAAGCAGCTGTGTCCGTACGCCGCTGTGGGGGAGTGTCGATACGGCATCAACTGTGCCTACCTGCACGGAGACGTGTGTGACATGTGTGGTCTGCAGGTTCTCCATCCTACTGACAACAGCCAGCGCTCACAGCACACCAAGGTCACACACACACACACATACACATATAAAGTGTGTGTGAGGCCTGAACCAATGAGTCCTCATACACACTGTTGTGTAAATAACGCACATCTATGTGTGTTACCATCTGGTCACATATTAAACACACAACATTAAGTCCTCTGTGCTGTGCTGTTGATTTCATAGTTTATTTATTTCTCTCTTTCTTTGTGATGTATATTTAAAAATGTAGTTTTTATTTCTCTATTTGTTCATGTAGTTCATGTCCTGGGGCACATTTATTTAATTATTTTGATAATTAGTTATTATTTTGTTTCTCCTTGTGCTGTGTTCAGGCACATGTTTATATATGTGTGTGTGTGTGTGTGTGTGTCTCCAGGCGTGCATTGAGGCCCATGAGAAGGACATGGAGCTGTCGTTTGCCATCCAGCGCAGTAAGGACATGATGTGTGGTGTGTGCATGGAGGTGGTGTTTGAGAAGGTCAACCCCAGTGAGCGGCGCTTTGGGATCCTCTCTAACTGCTGCCACTGCTACTGCCTCAAGTGCATCCGCAAGTGGAGAAGTGCCAAGCAGTTTGAGAGCAAGATCATCAAGTCAGTGAGAGAGAACATGCAAACCTCCTGTTTCACTTTAATCATCAGTGATCAATCACTAACTAACCACTAGTTATTAAACAGTAACCACAATTAATCTAACAATAAGCAAACACCTAGACTTATATAGGTGAAGAACAGAACCAATAGACATTAGAGACAGTTCTTCTTCTCCTCCACCTCAGTGTGTATCAGCTGATAGATAGATAGAATCATAGATAGATAGAATCATATTTAGATAGATAGATAGAATCATAGATAGAATCATAGTTAGATAGATAGATAGAATCATAGATAGAATCATAGTTAGATAGATAGATAGAATCATAGATAGATAGAATCATATTTAGATAGATAGATAGAATCATAGTTAGATAGATAGATATATAGAATCATAGATAGATAGATAGAATCATAGTTAGATAGATAGATATATAGAATCATAGATAGATAGATAGAATCATAGATAGATAGAATCATAGATAGATAGATAGAATCATAGATAGAATCATAGTTAGACAGATAGAATCATAGATAGATAGATAGAATCATAGAATCATAGATAGAATCATAGATAGTTAGATAGAATCATAGATAGAATCAGATAGTTAGATAGAATCATAGATAGATAGATAGAATCATAGATAGAATCATAGATAGTTAGATAGAATCATAGATAGTTAGATAGAATCATAGATAGAATCATAGTTAGATAGATAGATATATAGAATCATAGATAGATAGATAGAATCATAGATAGATAGAATCATAGAATCATAGATAGAATCATAGATAGTTAGATAGAATCATAGATAGAATCAGATAGTTAGATAGAATCATAGATAGATAGATAGAATCATAGATAGAATCATAGATAGTTAGATAGAATCATAGATAGAATCATAGTTAGATAGATAGATATATAGAATCATAGATAGATAGATAGAATCATAGATAGATAGAATCATAGATAGAATCATAGATAGTTAGATAGAATCATAGATAGAATCAGATAGTTAGATAGAATCATAGATAGATAGATAGAATCATAGATAGAATCATAGATAGTTAGATAGAATCATAGATAGTTAGATAGAATCATAGATAGAATCATAGTTAGATAGATAGAATCAGATAGATAGATAGAATAATAGATAGAATCATAGTTAGATAGATAGAATCATAGATAGAATCATAGATAGAATCATAGATAGTTAGATAGAATCATAGATAGAATCATAGTTAGATAGATAGAATCATAGATAGAATCATAGATAGATAGATAGAATCATAGAATCATAGATAGAATCATAGTTAGATAGATAGAATCATAGATAGTTAGAATCATAGATAGAATCAGATAGTTAGATAGAATCATAGATAGTTAGATAGAATCATAGATAGTTAGATAGAATCATAGATAGTTAGATAGATAGAATCATAGTTAGATAGATAGAATCATAGTTAGATAGATAGATAGAATCATAGTTAGATAGATAGAATCATAGTTAGATAGAATCATAGATAGAATCATAGTTAGATAGATAGAATCATAGATAGAATCATAGATAGAATCATAGATAGTTGGATAGAATCATAGATAGAATCATAGTTAGATAGATAGAATCATAGAATCATAGATAGAATCATATTTAGATAGATAGATAGAATCATAGATAGAATCATAGATAGTTAGATAGAATCATAGATAGAATCATAGTTAGATAGATAGAATCATAGAATCATAGATAGAATCATATTTAGATAGATAGATAGAATCATAGATAGTTAGATAGAATCATAGTTAGATAGAATAGATATCATAGATTATAATCATAGATAGTTAGATAGAATCATAGATAGAATCATAGTTAGATAGATAGAATCATAGATAGAATCATAGACAGATAGATAGAATCATAGTTAGATAGATAGATAGAATCATAGATAGAATCATAGTTAGATAGATAGATAGAATCATAGATAGAATCATAGTTAGATAGATAGAATCATAGATAGAATCATAGTTAGATAGATAGATAGATAGATAGATAGAATCATAGATAGATAGAATCATAGATAGAATCATAGATAGAATCATAGATAGAATCATAGATAGAATCATATTTAGAATCATAGATAGTTAGAATCATAGATAGAATCATAGTTAGATAGATAGAATCATAGATAGATAGAATCATAGATAGAATCATAGATAGTTAGAATCATAGTTAGATAGATAGATAGATAGATAGATAGAATCATAGATAGATAGAATCATAGATAGAATCATAGATAGAATCATAGATAGAATCATAGATAGTTAGAATCATAGATAGAATCATAGATAAATAGATAGAATCATAGACAGCTTCATAGATAGAATCATAGATAGATAGAAGAGCTGGAGCGGAATAGGGAATTAACTCTATTATTATTATATCTACTAATAATATGAATTTGTGATGTGATGATCAGCTCTGGACTCTATTGATTATCTATCACTCATAATAACAAGATCATGTATTGATTATATTGATGATGTTTCAGGTCGTGCCCAGAGTGTCGAATTACTTCCAACTTTGTGATTCCCAGTGAGTACTGGGTAGAAGAGAAGGACGACAAACAGAAACTGATCCAGAAATACAAGGACGGAATGGGGTACACACACTATTACACACTATTACACACTATTAGACACTATTACACACTATTAGACACTATTGCACACTATTACACACTACTACACAACACTACGACACACTATTAGACACTATTACACACTACTACACAACACTACGACACACTACGACACACTACGACACACTATTACACACTATTACACAACACTACGACACACGACGACACACTATTACACACTACTACACAACACTACGACACACTATTACACACTTTTACACACTACTACACACTATTACACAACACTACGACACACGACGACACACTATTACACACTACTACACTCTATTACACACTACTACACACTACAAAACACTACTACACTCTATTACACACGACTACACACGACTACACACTACAAAACACTACTACACTCTATTACACACTACTACACTCTATTACACACGACTACACACGACTACACACTACAAAACACTACTACACTCTATTACACACGACTACACTCTATTACACACTACTACACACGACTACACACTACAAAACACTACTACACTCTATTACACACGACTACACTCTATTACACACTACTACACAACACTACTACACTCTACTACACACTATTACACACTACTACACAACACTACTACACAACACTACTACACAACACTACTACACTCTATTACACACGACTACACACTACAAAACACTACTACACTCTATTACACACGACTACACTCTATTACACACTACTACACAACACTACTACACAACACTACTACACAACACTACACACTACTACACAACACTACTACACAACACTACTACACAACACTATTACACAACACTACACACTACTACACAACACTACTACACAACACTACTACACAACACTGTTACACAACACTGTTACACACTACTACACAACACTATTACACAACACTACACACTACTACACAACACTATTACACAACACTGCTACACAACACTATTACACAACACTGTTACACACTACTACACAACATTACTACACAACACTATTACACAACACTACACACTACTACACAACACTACTACACAACACTGTTACACACTACTACACAACATTACTACACAACACTATTACACAACACTACACACTATTACACAACACTACACACTACTACACAACACTACTACACAACACTATTACACTACACAACACTACTACACAACACTACTACACAACACTATTACACAACACTACTACACAACACTATTACGCAACACTACTACACAACACTACACACTACTACACAACACTACTACACAACACTGTTACACACTACTACACAACACTACTACACAACACTGTTACACAACACTACTACACAACACTACTACACAACACTGTTACACACTACTACACAACACTACTACACAACACTACTACACAACACTACACACTACTACACAACACTACTACACAACACTGTTGCACACTACTACACAACATTACTACACAACACTATTACACAACACTACACACTACTACACAACACTATTAAACAACACTACTACACAACACTACTACACAACACTACTACACAACACTACTACACAACACTATTACACAACACTACTACACAACACTATTACGCAACACTACTACACAACACTACACACTACTACACAACATTACTACACAACACTACTACACAACACTACACACTACTACACAACACTACTACACAACACTGTTGCACACTACTACACAACATTACTACACAACACTACACACTATTACACAACACTATTACACAACACTACTACACAACACTACTACACAACACTATTACACAACACTATTACACAACACTATTACACAACACTACTACACAACACTATTACACAACACTACTACACAACACTATTACACAACACTACTACACAACACTATTACGCAACACTACTACACAACACTACACACTACTACACAACACTACTACACAACACTGTTACACACTACTACACAACACTACTACACAACACTGTTACACAACACTATTACACAACACTACTACACAACACTGTTACACACTACTACACAACACTACTACACAACACTGTTACACAACACTGTTACACAACACCGTTACACACTATTACACACCGTTACACACTGTTACACACTACTACACACTGTTACACACCGTTACACACTACCACACACTGTTACACACCATTACACACTAATGGAGGTCAAAGGTCACTCTGTCGTTGCAGAAACAAAGCGTGTCGTTACTTTGACGAGGGGCGTGGCTCGTGTCCCTTTGGCTCAAACTGTTTCTACAAACACGCGTTTCCTGACGGTCGCCTGGAGGAGGTTCAGCCCCAGAGGAGGAGGAGTGGCTCAGGGAGCAGGAGCAGGGTGAGTTACTGACTCCTCCCCCACCACACACACACACACACACACACAGGAGCAGGGTAAGAGCTCTTTATCAATCATTAGCATTAAAAGACTTAAAATAATGTTTATTTTTTCACAAATCCTGTCTTTGCTTTTTTAATTAGTGTTAATAATGTGTTTACATCTGTTCTGAATGTGTTTATGATCCAATCACAGCTGAGGTTAGTTTACTCAGTATTTTCAGTCACATGTTGCTGCTGCTCTTCTAATCTACTCAGATTATCTACACCTGATCAGATCTGATCCTAGCGTACGATCTTGTCATTATTGATAAATACTGAAGCTGCGTGAATTTGGTCCAATGTACGTCATTTGATAACTGAGGACCGTGTGTGTGTGTGTGTCAGAGCTCGCGGAGGACCAACCTGTGGGAGATCTTTAACGAGCGCACCAGCAGCGACTCATTTGATAACGATGATGAGGAGATGGTGACGTTTGAGCTGAGTGAGATGCTGCTGATGCTTCTCGCCGCGGGAACTGACGACGAAGCCTCCGACTCGGAGGACGAGTGGGACTTGTTTCACGAGGACCTGGACGACCTGTACGAGTTCTACCTATAGCTGAGCTGTGTGGGCGTGGCCTGAGAATGGACCGTTAGCGACTGACGGTAGCTTTCCTCTGTGTCTCCTACACTAGTGTCCTCATCGGCCTGTGTGTGTGATTCATGTCAAAGAAGAATGAACTTGTGTGTGTGTGTGTGTGTGTGTGTGTGTGTGTGTGTGTGTGTGTGTGTGTGTGTGTGTGTGTGTGTGTACATACTCCTGAGGACTCACTTACTGTAACTGTCGGGGCTTTTTACATGCGCGTTATGAAGGCCGGGACTTCTCTTTGTTTATTAAAGCTGCTGATCTGATGCCAACATGTTGTGCTGATGTTTAATAAATGGACTCTAATCACAGCTCTGACATGTCAATGACTTCCTGTTTCACACGTGTGTGTGTGTGTGTTAATGTGTGTGTGTGCTGCTCTTTGTCCAACTGCAACATTTTGCTCAGAATTCTGTGAAAAAATATCTAAAGCATAATAATGGAATGAATGAGTGATAAAACACATTTTAAAGAATTTTCTTAAAAAAGTATTTAATGCAGGGTTGTCCAACTTGGGGCCCACAAGCCATTAGTTTTGGCCCGCTGCCCATATTTTAAATTGTTTTGTTGTTTTTTTGACATTTTTTATAATATAAAACTGTATGCATTACAGTATAGTGATTTATAAGAAAAACAACCTAAAGATGAGTCCAATTACGTTGTTTTTCTCAAGTTTAAAAGGATTGTTCAAGGCAGGTAAAATGTAGTGTTTTGATCGTATATGGTTGATGGTATGTTGGGTCCAATTTTGTTGAATTTGTATTGCACTAAATGTGCATTTAGATGTTTCATAATTTTCTGCTATAAAACACAAAGAAAAGGAACATGAATGTTTAGTCTTGGCCTGTGGTCCTACACCTCCAGTTATTTTTGGCTCTTGTGTGGGCACCTCTGATTTAGTGTTTCTGTGGATTTATTTTTATAGTTTTTATGAATTCCTGTTATCTCCCTCCTGATGTGGGACCAAGACTGACTCTTCATGTTCTAATCAAAATAATTTCTATCATTTGTTGTTTTTATTTTATTATGCAGTATATTCATCTCTTACTTTGTGTGTTTTTGTGTTGAGTTTAAATCATTCTCGCTCAGTGTGTATTGTTTGTTGTTTTGTATGTTTCTGGGTTTTTTGTTGTGTATTTTGTAGTGATCTTGTGTGTTTTTTTTCTTTCATTTAGTGTCTTAGATGTCGTTCTGTGTGTTGCTGGTAATGGTAAGTATTTTTCTTTCTTAGTGTGTGTTTTTGGTGTTATTTTCTGTATTTCGTTCTTTTTATTATTCAGTATATTTTTCTCATATTTTGTGTGTTGGTATTAACTACTTTTTTCTATTTTTGTATGTTTCTGTTATTTTTGTGTGTTTTTCTCTTATTTTCTGTGGTTTTGTTGTCGTTTTGAGAGCTGCTGGCAATATTTAGTAAGATTATCATTCTTAACTAAAAATAAACATAAAATTCCATATTTGTTAAATTTTCCCTCAAGTACCTCCTTTAGTACCATCGCCTACCCCGATTTGTGAAACGCTGTCCTACACTGTGATGTCACTTTTCTGTTGTTTTTATAGTACTGTCTTAATCCAAAGGTGAGGAACTACAGCCTCCGTACATGGGGCGGGCGCTCAACCCACTGAGCTACACACCACCCATGTCATTTAAATTTGAGAAACATTTTTCACTAGCTTTTACTTCACAAATTTTGGTTTTCATAATGCAAGAAATAGTGTTTCAGAGAGTATGCACCCAAACCTCACACAACACTCACACGGTGCCATGAGATCCCCTACGCTGTGAAACATTTCTGAGGGATGTTCCAGAAAGAAGATTCAACAAATTTTTATTATAAGAAAACTTGCATCACACTTTTAAGTGGGTGGAGTCTCTAAGAGGGCAGGGCTTACAAGAAACACATTTATAAGTGGGCGGAGTAAAATATTGTCATGGCAGAGTTTAGATAATCAACACTTTTTGAGGGCGGGGCCTGTTTAAGAGCTCATTTGAACACGTCTTTCAAACTTTACAGGGGGCGTGTTCCAGAAAGGAGGTTCAACAAACTCTGAGTCTATCCATAAACTCTGACTTAATAAACTCTGGGTATCTGATTCCATTACAGCTGGTATGAAGTGAGTCAATCAACCCTGATTATGGAAACCTTGGGTTACTTTCGTGCACGTGCGCCATAAAAAAGCCATCAATAAATTAAAGATAACATGAACTACCATGGCAACCACCTGGAAGAGAATGATTTATTTCATCCAGATGGGTATGAAAAAAGCGCCATATAAATCTATGCCATTATTATTATGACAATGTGGACACTGATCATTGTTGTTGCCGTGGAAACACACGTTTACATTTGTTCATGAATAAATAATCCACACTGTAAAGTTGTGATGCGCCGAAGCTGAGGTTCTCCAGTTCACACTGAGTTTTAGAACCTCTCAAACTCTGGGGGGCGCTGCAGCTTCAGCTCTGTGTTCATCACTGGCCTGTAGAAAGGGGGACGTGTGTGTGTGTGTGTGTGTGTGTGTGTGTGTGTGTGTGTCAGGCCTTATCATCAGCTCTATTGTGAGAATTGTTCCATGACAGTGAGCTAAATAAGGCCCTCATACCAAAGCTCTGTAGAGTCACCTTCACATCCACTCAAAGCTCAAATGTTTTTACATGAGGAAGGAGAAAGTGACTTTATTATAATAATTACCAGGGCTTCTGTTATATAAGTTATAAATTATAACATCACCAATGAGCTCTGACTGAAATCTGATCTGCTTTCCATGCTTTAAACTCCCAGTGATAAACAGTACAGATGTAGTCAGATCTCAGTAGAGCGACACACCTCTGCACTTTGTAGTAAATTAATCATCTTTATATATTTATTTGCACTGAAACATTGAGACAAATGTTTTTAAAAATGTATAAAGAATAGATATGTTCCTAAATGCGCAAACATGATCCAAATTCTACATGGACATGAAAGATGAAAAACATCTCCACATCTTTCAGGTCTGTGCAGCGTCTGTTTCATATTCCACACAAACATATTGTGTATCTTTAAGTTGAGGGAGAAGAAAACTAAAGATGAATCTTGTGTTACAGACGATAAATCTTATTTTTTCTCTGAGACTGAAGGAACTCTATCCAGAGACCACCACACATGTTGGTTAGCCTAGCATGTAGCAACCTGTCACACACGTATGATTAGCTTAGCATGTAGCAACCTGTCACACACGTATGATTAGCTTAGCATGTAGCCACCATTCCTATATGTTTGGTTAGCTTTGCACATAGCAACCTGTCACACACGTATGATTAGCTTAGCATGAAGCCACCAGTCTCATAGGTTGGGTTAGCGTAGCACGTATCAACCTGTCTTACACGTATGGTTAGCTTACCACGTAGCGGCCAGTCCCATATGTTGAGTTAGATGAGCACGTAGCCAACAGTCACACATGTTTGGGTTAGCTTAGCATGTAGCCAACAGTCACACGTTTGGGTTAGCTTAGCATGTAGCCAACAGTCACACATGTTTGGGTTAGCTTAACATGTAGCCAATAGTCACACATGTTTGGGTTAGCTTAGCATGTAGCCAACAGTCACACATGTTTGGGTTAGCTTAGCATGTAGCCAACAGTCACATGTTTGGGTTAGCTTAGCATGTAGCCAACAGTCACACATGTTTGGGTTAGCTTAGCATGTAGCCAACAGTCACACATGTTTGGGTTAGCTTAACATGTAGCCAATAGTCACACATGTTTGGGTTAGCTTAGCATGTAGCCAACAGTCACACATGTTTGGGTTAGCTTAGCATGTAGCCAACAGTCACATGTTTGGGTTAGCTTAGCATGTAGCCAACAGTCACACATGTTTGGGTTAGCTTAGCATGTAGCCAACAGTCACACATGTTTGGGTTAGCTTAGCATGTAGCAGCGCAGATGAGCAGGGTTGTAGACATATAATGAACATATTGTTGTTATATTCTTTACATGTGCTCTGGTCTCGTCACGTTCTTTAATGCTGGATATTTATGATTATACACTTATAATGATGATGGATGGATTTAACACCATTTATTACAGATATGATTTATGAGTGAGTGAGATACTATTCCTGAGTTTCTTCACCGTGCAGGAATCCAGAAGAAGAGAGCGAGCTTTGTCTTTCTCCCCAGCTTTACCTCCTTTGCCCCTCCTCTCCCATCAGGCCCCACCCACTTAACCTGATCACTGATCAATGTGTCTGGGACGAGTGTGACACGGTTAGTTACATGACTTGCTTTATGTGAAGCTAAGTGTGTAAACAATGTCCCTAAATATCCCACAATGTGTGTGTGTGTGTGTGTGTGTGTGTGTGTGCATGTGATTGTGTGTCCTTGTTGCTCTGCAGTGTTTGGAGGTCATTGTTTAGCAGCAGCTGCTTCTGGTCACATGATGTGGGGGGGTGGATTCCTGAGGATTTTCAGGGGGACGAATGTAATAATGTAATAATGTAATAATGTAATAATGTAATAATAACTTACAACAACAGGACCAGCCTGAGTCCAAACGTTCTGATCCAATGCTTTCCCTCCTGATGTCTCTCAGGTGTGTCTCACTCTTTAATCACTTTACTTATCATTTAAAACTATCTCCTTCATCCTCTACATGTGACAGTTGCATGTTCTCCATCCCATGTGACCACGTTCAGTATGTGCTCTGACATGATGTCACTCACTCCAAGGTAAAAATGGATTATTATGGGATGTTTTCACATCTTTACATCAAACTCAACTTCTTGGGGAAAATCTTTTCATTCTGAACTCCTTGGTTTATTTGTTTGTTATTGTTTTAGATTTTTATTAAATTATATTTAACTCAGACTTTTATTGTCAGTCTGTTTCAGACTAAAGGTTTATATATTTTCATTGGATCAACAGGTAAACACACAAACACACTACAAGTTATTATAGTGAAGATAAATCATTCCCTTTCAAAATAAAACACAAGCTCTTTTTAATTCCAACTCAAACGAGCGATGATGAAATGAGTTTGTGACCCACTTTGGGTCGTAAGCCCTGAGTTGAGAACCTGATAGAGTAAATGTGTAGGTTCTACTGTGTGGGTTGTATGTTCCTTCATGAGTTCAGGTGTGTTTACATGTCAGGGTGGGTCAGGAGCTCAGCTGGACTTTGACCAGGAACTAGATTAATACATCTATAGTAACAGGTTATGAACCACAGGCCTTTAAAACCACTGTAATCAAACCTCTCCTTAAAAAACAACCATTGATCCATTTATAGATCAATATCTAATCTACCTTTTATTTACAAAATTATTGAAAAAGTCATCACAGGTCAACTATGTGATCACCTTCATAGGAACAATTTATAGAGAGCTTTCAGTCTGGCTTTAGAGCCAATCACAGCACAGAGACTGTCTTAGTAACAGTAACCAATGATCTCCTCTTAGCCTCAGACAGAGGGTTGGTCTCAGTTCTGGTGATCTTAGATCTCAGTGCAGCCTTTGATACAGTGGATCATCATCTACTGCTGCAGAGACTGGAAAGTGTTTTTGGGTTTAAATCCTACCTATCAGACAGAACCACTTTGTTCATGTTAATAATCTGTCCTCAGCCAGAGTTAATCATGGAGTTCCACAAGGTTCAGTTTTAGGACCAATACTCTTTACATTATATATGCTTCCACTAGGTAACATTATCAGAGAACATTATATACATTTCTATTGCTATGCAGATGATACACAGCTTTATCTCTCAATGAAATCAGATGAAACTCATCAGTTATTAAAACTCCAGGCTTGTCTTAATGACATCACATCCTGGATGAGTCGTCACTTTCTCCTTCTTCACCAGGATAAAACCAAAGTGATTTTATTTGGTCCAAAACACCTCAGAGATAAATTATCAGAGTAAATAGTGTCTCTAGATGACATCACTCTGTCACCCATCACCACAGTAATAAACATAGACATTATCTTTGATACTGACTTATCCTTTAATTCTCATATTAAACAAATCACAAGGACAGCCTTCTTCTACCTCTGTAATATCTATAAAATCAGGAATATCTTGACCCAGAGTGATGCTGAAAAACTAATCCATGCATGTGTTACATCTAGATTAGATTATTGTAACTCTATACTGTCAGGATGTCCTAGTAACTCACTAAAAAGTCTCCAGTTAATTCAGAATGCTGCAGCTAGAATACTAACAGGTACTAACAGGAGAGAACATATTTCTACAGTATTGGCTTCTCTTCATTGGCTTCCTGTAAAATCTAGAATAGAGTTTAAAATCCTCCTGTTAACATACAAAGCTCTACATGATCTAGCTCCTGTATATCTATAGAGACCTGTTAGTGTCCTATCATCCAGGTAGATCACTCTGCTCTCAGTCTGATGGTCTTCTAGAAGTTCCTAAAGTATCTAGAAGTAGAACAGGAGGCGGAGCGTTCAGCTACCAGGCTCCTCCCCTTTAGAACCAGCTCCCAGTCTTACTACAGGAGGCTGCTACTCTCTACACCTTTAAGGTTAAACTTAAAACCTACTTATTTACTTTCAAACGTATAGGTACTGTAGGCTATCGGAAATTGAAAAATAAATAATTTATAATTGTATTATAATTAAAACAAATAATCAAAATATCAATTCACCCTTGGGTAGGCACTGCCTACCCTGACTGCACATCACTGGTGGGCAGGTCGGTAGATAGATAGATAGATAGATAGATAGATAGATAGATAGATAGATAGATAGATAGATAGATAGATAGATAGATAGATAGATAGATAGATAGATAGATAGATAGATAGATAGATAGATAGATAGATAGATCCTATCAGTCTGAAAGTACAATTAATAGCTGATAAGTCCATTAGTCCTTTCACTTTCATGGATGCACTGGCCTTGGGTCGTGGGATGAACTCGTACGGGGCTTAACCTTAGACACGTTGATCCCAAATATCGGTTTGAGGTATTATCACTAACTCCTTCCACCATTATACTTAAGCTGGGTGCTATGTCACCACTTTACATTTACACACTTGTCACCAGACTGGCTGAACTGATTACACAACACATTACGCACAATATACACAACTATAACATCACATCTCACTCTCACCTTAAAACAGTCGACTCTTCCCCACCCTTTCCATTTCCTACCCTGACTTCCTCTTCCCTGTTCCCTTCCCCCTCACCCAGGTGTAACACTGCTCTCCCTTTTTATATTCTCCCTTTAATAAAGTGTTTCTTACCCTTCCTTAGGGAGGGCTGGTGATGGTCACAATTATGCAATAAAATAATGTCTATAAAAGCTATATATATAGACTGTGTGTCATGGTCCTGTGTGGACCCAAATGCAAGGAGAGATGGAGGCAGGATAGAACCATAACGTTCCTGGAACCAGTCCATGTTTTTATTCTCAAAACAAAACTCAAATCCAAGACAAGGGAGCAGGAAGCAGGACCAGACACAGCAGGACACGATGAACCAGCAACCACACTGTGACCAAGCACTCAGTTCAATAGTGGAGGAGGCCTGATTGGGAACGGGCCACACCTGGGTGGAAACATGAGGGAGCTAATCAATCACCAACCAAGCATACAGACAACACTGGGGGTGGAGCCACAAACAGGAACACCTGAAACACAGACAAGAGTTAAACACATGACTAGACTCACAATAAACAAAGACAGAATAACGAAAAGAGAACCCAAGGTTTAAATAACCAACACATGACACTGTGGTTGTATATTTATAACCTTATATATATATATATATATATACATATATATATATATATATATATATATATACAGACTGTGGCTTCCATTGTGGAACGCTCGTGCACATGTTAAATCCTGATAAAGAGAATAGATGCTCCTCCCCCTCCTCTGAGCCTTCATCCTCTCCACACACACACACACACACACACACACACACACACACACACAGTCTGAGCTCTGCTGCAGCTAACGGACACATCACATCTCATCGACTAATGTGAGTATTCTCCATTTTACTGCTTGCATTGTGCGCGCGCCCGACGCCTCAGTGATAATAATGTGGTAATAATGTGATAATAATGTGATAATAATGTAATAATAGAACCTATAGTGTACTGATAGGAGGAGCGAACTGTTGCTGACCCTCGTTAAATGCGGAGCTCCGTGAGAGCCTTGAGGCTCCAGGCCTGAGCCACCGTTATATAACCTGCTTATAAAGAACTGTGTGTAGTCACAATTCATCACTTTATAACCTTTTATATGTTATATAATCACAGAGCAGTGGGTTAGTCACTCCATGAACACACCACACTGCTACTAACTCACTCACTAAGGTCAGTGTGTCCTTCACTGTCTGTCCTTTGTTCACATACTTTGATTACCTTTGATCTCATTTGATTACCTTTGATCTCCATCCTTTGGTGCTACGTCATGTCTAATGTGATTGGATAGTAATAAACTCAGAAACTGTTTCCACAGTTTGTTTCACATTATCTCTGAATTACATTTCTTTAGATCTGTGAACATAGATCAGTTCACCTTAAAGCCTCAGTGTTAAACATAATGTTACCTAACGATTATCTGCAGCACTTATGTATTTCTATATACTTATCTTTTATTAATCCCTTATATTTTACATATATTGTTATTAATATTATTGTTTTTTGTTCTCTTGTGCTGTTTTAAACTGTACATGGTGAATAAAAACCTTTTTGGTTCTGATCTTTAGCAGATGCTTTTATTCAAATGACCCCACGCAGTGTCAGCTGAAATATCTAGTAATTGAATAAAAAAATGACTGATTTTAAATGATTTTTTTTAGAATTAAAACATACACAATTTCAAACAAGGGCGCACGGCGGGTTGGTGGTTAGCACGTCTTCCTCACAGCAAGAAGGTCCTGGGTTCAAGCCCTAGGTGGAGACTTGGGTCCTTTCTGTGTGGAGTTTGCATGTTCTCCCCGTGCTGCCTGGGTTTCCTCTGGGTTCTCCAGCTTCCTCCACAATCTGTTAGGTTGATTAGAGTCTCTAGATTACCTGTGGGTGTGAGTGGTTGTTTGTGTGTGTGTGTTGCCCTGCGACGGACTGGCGCCCTGTGCAAGGTGTACCCTCGCCTAGCGCCCAGCGTGAGCCAGCGATAGGCACCGTTAAACCCCCGTGATCAATAAAAACCAGATAAAGCCGGTCTGAAAATGGATGGATGACAATGTCAAACAACTGTGTTCTATACATTCTTTTTAATTTTAATTAATAATATCTGAGCTCGTCACTATAGTGCTGCTCGTAACACACTATTTATTTATTTATTTATTATTATCACACTAATTTATCAATCAATAAAACTTTATTTATTTTTTGGGCATAATAAAAAATGTCTCTGGTGATCCGTGATATCAAAATAGGGTCACGACTATGGGACATTTAGCAACAAACCATGTTTAAAAAGCGTATGTGATTTTTTTTTTATGTTACTTTTGACCAGATTTACAGAAATATTTTAGAAATTTTATTTTTCTTGTAAAAATATAATGTCAATGTTAAATCTAAATGTTAATCTAAATATAAATGCTAAATGTTCAATATAAAAATGAAATGTTAAATTATAAACCTAAATCTAAATGTTGAATGATTAACTCTTAAATCTAAATGTCATTGATGAAACTAAATATTTAGCTAATATGCAAATTCACCAGAAGTACCAAAATAAAAGTTAATCGACAAAACAAGCGCTATTTATTCATTTAGATTTAGATTTAACATTTAGATTTAACATTGACATTATGCTTGTACAAGAAAAAACACATCACAAATTTCTCAAATATTGCTGTAAATCTGGTCAAAAGTAACATTAAAAAATTCACATAAGTTTTTTTAAATGTGGTTTGTTGCTAAAGTTGCTGTTTATTTTTGCATGCGCAACTTTACAATCGGCACTCGCTCTCCCAGCTACACAAGCTAACGTCTTTAGCTCAGACACAAACACAAGCTAACATCTTATCTTAGGACCTTACTGGTTAATACAAGCATGGGCCAATGGTGGTCTAATTTTGTGCGGCCCCCAAAGGAAACGCAAAAACTACAGAAAATTACACAAAACAACAGCAAGAACACACTAAAATATACTCAGAATACTGTTACAGGAGAATACAGTAAAAGTCAAGAAGCTTCAGAAACACAAAACTACTACAAATTTGAACAAAGCAACAACAGAAATACACAAAATGACAAGAAAAACACAAAAAAAATAAACAATAACACAAATACACAATAACTAAAAAGAAAACCCACAAATACACAATATGACTCAAAAAGTCATACATGTTAGTAGAAAAATACACAAAAAGACAAACATGAATACACAAAGATTTCAAAAAAAAAAAGAAAAACCTGCAAAAATACAAAAATACACAAAAGGACAACAGAAATGCACATAAAAAACAAACAACACAAAATGATGTTTCCTATGTTAAAGCAGAACTAAGTAACTTGTGCTTAGAGCTCCCCCTAAAGGTCCCTTTTGGTTTAATCACTGTTGTAAACACTCCGCAGCCCCCGCCCCCTGCCCCACCCCACAGCTACATGCACACCTTTGCTCCCCCAAGACAGTAGCAATCGATCACTGAAAAATCCTACTCTTAACAGTGACACTAAGGATGATTTCACACATATAGTCCATGTGAATCCGTGTATCATTCGTTCATTCGTTTTTCATTATGTAACAAAATCATGAAAAACAAAAAAAAATTATTCATTATTTGATATTTGTTTACAAAACCAAAATGAAAAAACAAAAAACGCCTTGTTTTTCAAATCCAAGCTCTTTGACTTCGGTACAGAAAACGAAAAACGGAAAACAAACATCTTTATTAATTTTCTCCATCACCGATTTGCCAAAGTACGCGACCCGGAAGTGTACTCTCATCCGACGCTAACGGCTATGCTAACGGCAGTTCGGCATGACTAGATCGCTGCTTCCAGCTGTGCATCAGAAACGTGTCCTATTTGCTTTAGCTGGTGTTGAACACAGAACCTCCTCACGGACATGTAGGAGGATTTAGAGACTCCTTAGTGTTGCAGAGATAAAGATATCTCCAAATGTGTAAAGCTTCACTTCCTGGTCACGTACTTTGGCCAATTGGTGATGGAGAAAATTAATAAAGATGTTTGTTTTCCGTTTTTCGTTTTCTCTACCGAAGCAAAAGAGCTTGAATTTGAAAAGCAAGGTGTTTTCTGTTTTTTTTATTTTAGTTGTGGAAACAAATATCAAATAATGAGTGTTTTTTTTTGTTTTTCATGTTTTTGTTACATAATGAAAAACGAATGAACGAATAATACACGGATTCATGTGACCATGTGAACAGTGTGAGGAAGAAACAAGTAAAAAAATGAATGATGTGGGAGTAATATGGAAGTGTGGAAATGTGTGTTTGTTTGTTTGTGTGCTGACAAATGGATGGATGGATAATTGTGTGTGTGCTGCCTGATGGAGTGCTGGGTTGCGAGTGTGTGTGCGTGCCTGTTGCTGTGACGACAGTGTGTGTGATTGCTGTGTGTTGCTGCTGAGCTGTCACTGATGGAGTGCTGGGTTGCGAGTGTGTGTGCGTGCCTGTTGCTGTGACGACAGTGTGTGTGATTGCTGTGTGTTGCTGCTGAGCTGTTACTGATGGAGTTGCTCCGTTCCTCAGACAAAGGTCTTCTCTGCCTTTTTTTTTGCTGGCTCCGCCCTGATATAAGTTTGATAAAAGTGAATTAGTAGACAACCATGTGCAGCCACGAGGCTGGTCATAGTCTGTCGTAAAGCAGGTGAAAGACCCCCAATCACCCCATAAACACCAGGGACTATGAGAAGGATTTATTAAGGTGAAAACACTAACTTAGTTCTGCTTTAATGCTTTGATTCTAAATCTTTGGGTTAATGTTGAACCCAAACCATGATACAAGAAAGAACATCATGTTCTTATTTGTCATTATAAGCCCTTCTCCATATTACAGATACAAACAGACATTTGCAGTTAAAGAGAAAACTCAGAGGAAACACTGAAGGAATTATGAAACAGTCAGAAACCTTCCCTGAACCACCCTCCCCTCACTGTAAATATAAAAACTAAAGGTTGTGTTTCATAAACTGAAGCTGTGTGTTTATAAAACAGACATCAGAGGGTAGAGAAAGGTCAGGATTCAGGTGATGATGGTCACCTTCATGTTATTACCCAACACACTTTATTCACCCGTCAGCAGAAACACACACACACACACACACACACACACACACACACACACACACACACACACACACACACACACACACACACACACACACACAGAGAGCTGAAATACTAAAAGTATTGAAAGTCGTGCAGCTCTTGTAACACAAATACTTCTGCCGGCTTCTTATTTCTTTTCTTCTTCTTCTGTTCAGTGGACTGTGGAGTATTGAATGTAGGAAACAAAACTTAAAAGTTTGAACGATTGCAGGAGAATCGAAAAATGATCCCCTGGACCAATCGATACGCAAACCTACACATTAGATAGTATGAACAAATTGAGTAGGTGAGAAATACCAGGATGTATACTACATGGGGACATTTTTAAGCACACTAGTCATACTCAACTGTCCCATGATGCATTGGGAGTTGAAAGTAAAATGGTCCTAGGACCAGCTTCAAGATAAAACTCAGTGTGGACCCCATCAGAGCAACACACACTGGTTATACTGGTAACGTTTAAAGGCTGTGGGGAAAAGATGGAAAAAAGGTTTCAGCAGCAGGTCCAGTGGATCTGGGCTGTTAAGTTCATCCTTAAAGCAGAGAGCGACCATGGCTCAGGTGGTAGTGGGTCGTCTTCTGATCGAGAGGTTGGGGGTTCGATCCCAGTACGTGACTATGTGTCGAAGTGTCCTTGGGCAAGACACTGAACCCTAAGTTGCTCCCAGTGGTCGACTAGTGCCTTGCATGTCAGTCCTGTCCCACTGGTGAATGAGCTGATATGTAAAGCTTAGAGACTGTTTCAGTGGTGATAAAGCTCTATATAAATCATGTCCATTTACCAGAAAGCTGGTAACACTGTGCAGACCCTGGCCCCAGACATTGGGACAGTCTGTCCCTGCTGAGGACCACGTGACACTGAAGACAAACTAGACTATCTATCTCTGTCTGTCTGTGTGTGTCTCAAATATCTCTGTGGATCAGGGTCAGATTGACCTGAGACTTTAAACATGGCTGCTGCTTGGTTCAAAGATGTGCAACGTTGGATTTGTTTGGACTGCCGTTAATGAGTTATTTCATAAAATTGTCTTAAATGCAGCTTTGCTGAACAGCTCAGTGTTGACAGGTAGTCATGGTAACCCAGGATAAGTAGAAAGCTGCGTAGAATCTACAGGAGTGACTGCACAAAGGGATTTTAAAAACAACTGTACTGTGAAATACGATTGTAAGACACTTCTGAACATCCGGGACAAAGTTTGTGAGCTGTCACAAGTGTTACCTGATCTGAGGTGGAAAAACTTCGTAGAATACCCAACCTGAGGAAGCGGAGAGCGGCAGTCAAACCACTACTGTGGCCGTGAACAGAACGAGGAGCTGGGCATCATTGCCGTGCAGACAGCGGTGTGGAGCAGGGAGCCTGTAGCCGACAGAGGAAGCGCCGACACCGGGGAAAGCGAGGCGAGCTGCTCGTGAGGCTGTGGAACCGCTCCTCCAGGATTCCACTGCCTTCCATCTACTTAGCGAACGTCCAATCTCTCCCAACCAAATCAGATGACCTTCAGAGCCTCATCCAGTCCCAGCGCAAAGCACGGGAACGCTCCGTGTACTGCCTCAGCGAGACATGGCTCCACAGTAACGTGTTCAACCCCCATAATTCACTGCTTTCTGCACGGACAGAGTGAAGGAGCGCACGAAAAAAATCTAGAGGTGGACAATTAAATTATTAATCAAACGTGTACTGCAAATTTGGAATGCCTTGTTTTAAGATGTTGCCCCTTTTATCTTCCCCGGGAGTTTACTGTAATTATATTACAGTAAACTCGGCAATGACGCGCTCAATGACTTGAGTGACATCCTGCACAAATGTGAGAGTGTTCATCCCAACGCTGTGATTATAGAAGCTGGTGATTTTAATAAATGTAACTTAAGGTCTGTCCTTCCCAACTACTATCAACATGTGACTCAGCAAACTAGAGGTGCACATATTCTGGATCATTGTTACAGAAACCTAAAGGCAGCGTACACGTCCTGTCTCAGACCTGCTTTATGAAGTCTGATCACTCCTCTGTTCTCATGCTTCCTTCTTATACACAGAGGAGAAGACAACAAACCAACTTCTCACACGGTTCAGTGCTGGTCTGAAGAGGCTAATATCAAGCTCCAGCGCTGCTTTGATGCCACTGATTGGTCCGTTTTCCAGTCTGACAATGTGGATGAATTCTGTGATGCTGTTACGGGAAACATAAACTTTTACATTGACTGCTGTGTCCCATGGAAAGTAATCAAAGAACACTGCAGTCAGAATCCATAGATGAACTCTGACGTTAAA
>NC_041049.1:511544-574044 GCF_900634775.1 Gouania willdenowi
TGCTAACAACAGCTCTGTCCATTAGGCCAGTGGTTCTCAACCTTTTTAGCCCACAACCCCTAAAATAAAGGTCCCAGAGAGCGGGGACCCTCCAAAATAAAGGTCCCAGAGAGCGGGGACCCTCCAAAATAAAGGTTCCAGAGAGCGGAGACCCTCCAAAATAAAGGTCCCAGAGAGCGGGGACCCTCCAAAAATAAAGGTTCCAGAGAGCGGGGACCCTCTAAAATAAAGGTTCCAGAGAGCGGGGACCCTCCAAAATAAAGGTCCCAGAGAGCGGGGACCCTCCAAAATAAAGGTTCCAGAGAGCGGGGACCCTCTAAAATAAAGGTTCCAGAGAGCGGGGACCCTCCAAAATAAAGGTCCCAGAGAGCGGAGACCCTCCAAAATAAAGGTCCCAGAGAGCGGGGACCCTCCAAAAATAAAGGTTCCAGAGAGTGGGGACCCTCTAAAATAAAGGTTCCAGAGAGCGGGGACCCTCCAAAATAAAGGTTCCAGAGAGCGGGGACCCTCCAAAATAAAGGTTCCAGAGAGCGGGGACCCTCTAAAATAAAGGTTCCAGAGAGCGGGGACCCTCCAAAATAAAGGTCCCAGAGAGCGGGGACCCTCCAAAATAAAGGTTCCAGAGAGCGGGGACCCTCCAAAATAAAGGTTCCAGAGAGCGGGGACCCTCTAAAATAAAGGTTCCAGAGAGCGGGGACCCTCCAAAATAAAGGTCCCAGAGAGCGGGGACCCTCCAAAAATAAAGGTTCCAGAGAGCGGGGACCCTCCAAAATAAAGGTCCCAGAGAGCGGGGACCCTCCAAAATAAAGGGTCCCAGAGAGCGGGGACCCTCCAAAATAAAGGTTCCAGAGAGCGGGGACCCTCCAAAATAAAGGTTCCAGAGAGCGGGGACCCTCTAAAATAAAGGTTCCAGAGAGCGGGGACCCTCCAAAATAAGGTCCCAGAGAGCGGGGACCCTCCAAAATAAAGGTTCCAGAGAGCGGGGACCCTCCAAAATAAAGGTTCCAGAGAGCGGGGACCCTCCAAAATAAAGGTTCCAGAGAGCGGGGACCCTCCAAAAATAAAGGTCCCAGAGAGCGGGGACCCTCCAAAATAAAGGTTCCAGAGAGCGGGGACCCTCCAAAATAAAGGTCCCAGAGAGCGGGGACCCTCCAAAATAAAGGTCCCAGAGAGCGGGGACCCTCCAAAATAAAGGTTCCAGAGAGCAGGGACCCCCACTGTAGCTGAAGGTGGTTGAACACAGACATGAACATTGAAGAACAGTCATGTGGAGACAGGACCATCTATAAGGGGGAATAAAGGGGAGATTTTTGGGGTCCATCCATAAAGTCAGTAAAATGATGGTCTATTGTTCTATGAATCTGTGATAACCACATTTATTTATTCATCTGAATAATATCCACTGTTATCCAGGAACGTTTATTATTATTATTATAGTCATCTTAAAGATGGAAATCATGGTTTTAATCACTAATAAAATAGGTTCAAAGTGAATAAAAATGGCAGAAAAGGAGGTGAAATGGGATTTTAAAAACCACAGAAATTGGTTGTAAATTAGAGTGGATAAAAACAGACAGAAAAAGTGGGAAAATGGTTCAAAGTGTTTACATTTGAAAAATTAGTTTAAAGTGTTAAATAATGGGCATGACTAATGATGAATGTGGTTAAATTTGCAACAAAAATAATCATGAAATCTGGTGAAAAGATGTTAAAAGTGACAATAATGGATCAACATATGTGACATTAGGTGTAAAAGTGGTAGAAAGGGTTTATAAGTGATGAACATGTCTGGAAAGTGAAAAAATGTGTAGAAAAGTCATTAAAATGTGATGAAAATAAGTTAAAATATGGTGGGTTTGGTGTAGTGGCAGAAAAAGGGCAACAATGGGCTCAAATTGTTCAGAAAATATTCTTAGTTTCTTTAAGGCATCTGGTGACCACCTTTCAGTGTCTCATGACCCCAAATGGGGTCCTGACCCCAAGGTTGAGAAGCCCTCTGTTAGGCTAATTCTGATGTTGAGTGGGTGCAGGGAGGCACATAAGAAACATGTATTTGGTGAGAAAGGTGATATTTAATCCTAAGGGAGCGGTTACACACGGCTGATTCACGCCCAGAGATAACAGAAAAACTACATAATATAGTAAAACTGCACCTCCCACAATGCACCATTTATTTAAAGCCACAGGCCATGGCGATCAACCAATGTGTGTCATATCCTGACTGAAATGGCAGCTTGAAGGTATAAAATGATTCAAAAAGTGCTTTGAATGTGTTTTTTTATTTATTTATTTTTAAATAAAAAGGTGCACATTTTGTTTATTGGTGATACATCACATTAAACTTTTTGTTGTGTGTGTGTGTGTGTGTGTGTAGGACATGTACGGGATCGGGGAGGAGGTCTTCCTCTCTCTGCCGTGCGTCCTCAATGGCGGAGGCGTGAGCAGCGTGATCAACATGACTCTGACCGACGGGGAGGTTTCTCAGCTGAAGAAAAGCGCTGACACGCTGTGGGGGATCCAGAAGGACCTGAAGGACCTGTGAACGCACAACACTGCTACACACACACACACTCACACACTCCTTTAGATAAAATCACCAGCTTTAACTTTGACTCACACTGTTACACACTGTTGTGCGACCGTGTGTGTGTTGTTTGTGTTAAAACTCCTCCGTCCCTCAGTGTGTGTAACGTTGCTTTTACACACCCATGACCCAATAAACCTTTGAACACTTACATCTGTGCACATGTGTCATGTTTGTGGTGCTTCGCTCACATCGTTAGCAACAGGCTAAAGAAGTTAGCTTAGCATGAGGCGCTAGCTTCCATGTGCTTACGCTCCATAGTTAAAAACACACAAATTAATTAAATTGTTTTAAATAAAGCAGGAAGTGTTCACACTTTGTTAAACTTATCCTTTGCCTCTGGAAAAAAGCCTCCAACGATGCAACGTTAGTTTCCTAGCAACGTGCAGGGGCTGTGCTAAATAAAGGGGCGGGGCTTACTCTAATGGTTGAGGTCGAGGTGAAGCTTCATTCTCAGGTCACTTCATGGCTTTAAAACAATCTGTTCCCTATGTTGGCTGTATAGGAACAGGTTTCATGTCAGACCGTGACCTGTCAGTGTTGGGACGATTTTGGTCCACAAACCTTGAGTTTGAAACTTGTGCTTTGGAAAGCTTCAGTGTGTATTTCAAAGTGTGCATCATTAGGTCACTACCTTAATCAGTAAATCCCCTTCAAAATAAAAGCACGATGTATTTATTTTTCGTGTTGGTTGCTTTTATTTTGACAAGTCTGTGACCAACAGGATGTGAAGACGACATAGAACAGGAACCCTTGTGTCATCTTTTTGAATTTAAAAGCTGCAGGTTAGTGTTTGGATATTTAGTTATTAGACAAACATCAACGCTGAAAAAATGAAACTAAAACTCTACAGTAGACATAGTCAACTAGTGGCCATTTGTGCGGCCTTGAAGGTATACGTACAAAATTGCTCCCAAAAATGCACAAACAGTACAATAAACAAAATAAGTGAAACACACATAATGAATCAGCAAACATACAAATGAAATAAGACAACAAAAAGGACAAAATTAGAGATGCACCGAAATGAAAATTTGTGGCCGAAGTCGAATAAAATATAAACACTGGCCGAATATCGAATGCAGTTGTTAAGTTCTTCACTATTCTTTTAATACTGCATAAAAAGCCTAGAATACATTTTTAGACATGTTTTTTTTAAAGAAAGTAAAAAATGTTTATTGAATATTCTGACATTTTTTTAAATATTCCATTGCTTTTCATAAAAAGCACAACAAAGTTTATCATTTATATTAACCCTTCAAATAAAACAAAATATGCATTCCAAAAAAAAATCTAAAGTACATTAAAGGTGAGATATGATAATTAATGACTTTCTAATGGTTTATCTACAGTGATAAACATCATTTAGCCTCATTCAGAGGAACAAAGTGTAAAAAGTTATGTTTCCTCTCTTGTTATTACATATTTTATATAAAGTCAGCTTTAAACAGGACAGTTGGATTTTGCCCACGTTGGCAGGTGACGTCACCTAACACGCCTCCTAGAATGTTAGCTCCTCCCTCTCCAACTATCTAACAGCTAAAACAAACACTGCTGTTTAATATAGAATATATATTATACTTTATTACCATATATGTAAATACAAACTGCACTACTTTTTCTGCTGCTGATCGTGTTGGGAGTCACTGCTTGGAGCCACGGACCCATTGTTTACACATCAGCTGTTAGCACTCCATGCTAATGCTACACCAGTCTATGCAGCGAGACCCGGTTAGTGTAAGGAGGAAACGCTGGAGATATTTATACGTATTCATGGCTCACAGCGCTAACAACGGACTCTGTGACGGACTACAGAGAGCGGTAAGCGGAAAGGAGAGAGTCTGGCTGTGTTTGTGTGTGGAAAGGAGGAGCTGCTGCTGTTCTGCTCCTGCAGCAACGCGCACACACTTTTCTGACTCAAAATCACTGCACGTTGTTTGATTGCGTCATTGTGTCGCGCTACTATTCGGCCTTGCTTTTAACTCACTAAACTGAAGGCCGTATGTGGCTTTTTTTGCAATATTCGGCCGAATATATTTGGTTACCAAATATTCAGTGCATCCCTAGACAAAATACACAAAAATATCAGAAAATAAAGCAAACAAAACGAGAGAGATGATGCATCAGTCACAAACACGTGAAGCAGAACAAAGTTTATTAAACAGCAACAGACTGACGGAGTCTGTTATTAACATGATTAAGAGCTTTCTGGGGGGAGTTTGCATGTTCTCCTGGTGCTTCCTTCTACAATCCATGAACGTGTATATGATTAGGAACACCGACAGAGCCCTGGCAGCCCACGTGATGGGAGGGCTCTGAGTTCAGGATGTTAGTCCTGTCTGTCATCAAGTGTGTGTGTTGTGTGCGTCATCACATGCGTGTGTGTTTTAATGCTGCGTTCACACTGAATGCGTCTTCTGCGGCATCAGATGCATCTGCCATAGAAAACGTACCACAGGGTCCACAGGATCATAAAATGTCCCCATTCGCATCATACGTATGTCTGAAGCGAAGCCCCGCCCACCAGCGACACATCCAACTCGGTGAGTTTCACTGTCTGCTGAAGTGAGGAGCTGTGCTCCTTTTTCTCCTCTCACAAACATAAATCACCAGTGAAAAAAGCCCGTGTGATTAGCGGCTAATGCTAACCTAGCTCAGTGCTACAGAGAGAACTTTTACCTGCTACTACTGATTCTCCTCTACATCTAATCCTTCCTAGTCCGGTCCCTGTTCTAAAGGCCGTGTCCTACAGCTCCAGGTGGTCACACACAGCTTCTACTCCCTGGTTGGATGGGTGAACAGACCGGTGTCTGTGTTAACGTGATGTCATCGTCAACAAAGACTCTGATTGGCTTTCGTCATGCGAAACAGCCGCATATGAGTTCAATATTTTCAGGTGTGAGTAAAATAGAGAGCGTGCTTGCGCGGCCATCACACTTGACGTGCGGATCGTGTACCGCACCGCCGCACAGCAAAGATTTTGCATCTGGGACGCATCTATTCATTGACTGTATGTAATCTGGATGTACGGGCATTTCGTGATGCATTCGGTGTGAACGCAGCATAAGTAATCGTGAGGATGGGATGAAGGCGGGGCTCTGCGATCCCTGAGCAACGCCCCACATCCTACGTGAGGGATGTGGTCACAGCCTATGACATCATCATCGTCTTCGTGGTCTCTGATGAAGGAGTGTTCACACTATTTAGCTCCAAGTACATTCACATAGTGCTCATGTTTATTAGAACAGTAATAAGTGCGTGTGTGCGTGATGATAAGATGGTACAGACACATGCAAATGTTCATCATTAAGGCACTGGTTTACATGGAGAGGGACCAGCTCAGAACCAGTAGAAATGTTGCTCCTAACCAGTAGAAACGGTAAAAACCAGCATCATAAAGCTGGAACAGACCTTATATAATCCTCAGAAACCTCCTGAAACCAGTGGAAAGCCATAAAAACCAGCAAACCAGTGGAGACTGCCCCCTGCTGGTCAGCTCCTCCTACTGAAACAGGGTGACCCCTAGTGGACGAAGGAGGAACAGCAGCAATCCATCGTTACGGTAATGAAAACTGATCAGGCCGTTTCCGAGTCACATGTTGTCTGCATATTATTAACTTTAACATTCAATAGCTCAATGAGAAATATCGCTCCAGGACTAATCAGTGCCTCATGTGGTCAGCGGGGCCGATGGGAGGTGTAGGTCCTGGAGTAAAGCGGCGTGTAGTGGGAGGAGTGGCTGTAGGGGGGGGAAGGGGAGGAGCTGTGGAAAAAGGAGGAGGGGGAAGGGGAGGAGCTATGAAAGGAGGAGGAGGAGTAGCTGTGGGAGGAAGGTAGGAAGGAAGAGGAGTAGAAGGACGGCCTTGACGAACCAAAGGAGAGGCGGTTTTGGTACGACGGCGTCCATGTGGGGCATCGCAGCGCCAGCAGGGGGGAGCGGTATGGTGAGACCGGAGCGGAGCCAGGCTGGATGTGCCTGTTAGAGAGGTCAGGGGTGTAGTTCCTGGTGTTTGAGGATTCGGGGGTGTAGTTCCTGGTGTTTGAGGGTTCGGGGGTGTAGTTCCTGGGGTTTGAGGGTTCGGGGGTGTAGTTCCTGGGGTCGGGGGAATTCCTGGAAAGGCCTGAGCGTTGCAAAGAGGGAGGAGTGCCGTGCGAGTCTACCACAAGCGTCCGCACGCCGAGCGTCCACCTTGTGGAGGGGGAGGGGGAGGAGCTCTCCACAGTGGGCGGTCTCTCTGCCTCCTGAGGACCTGTTAAGGAGGACACTGAGTGGGACAAAGGAGTGCAAGGAAGCATTGGGGAGGTGGGCGAGGTGAGTGAAGCGGAGGTGGAGCCTGAGAGGGAGTGAGGGGCAGACTCCGAGGGCCGGACCTTACCGGTACTGGTTCTACTGGTCCGGCCTCCCCTGCTGTGATGGCTCTGCTCCTGGTCGAAGGCCAGGTCCTCCAACCGCTGTGTGAGCGCCAGCTTCTGCTGGATGGCCATCCTCAGGAGGGAGTTTAACGTCTTCTTCTCGTCCTCAGCTGCCGCCAGCTGTCTCTGCATCTCGTCCAGCTGAGTCACGTACTCATCACACCTACAGGCAGATGATGAAGGTGAGGACACATGCTGCCATGATGAGCGTGCACACACAGACGGCTTCTGACCTGGTGGCAAACATGGCTCTGAGGGACGAGAAGGTGGCGGCGTCTTCCTTCAAAGCCTTTAGTTCATTCCTCAGCTTTGTCATCGTGTCCGTCACCATCGACTTCTCTGCTTCATACTTACTCTTCAGGTTAGAGAGAGCACCCTCTGCTGTCTGAGAGCACACACGCGCACGCACGCACACACGCACGCACGCACGCACGCACACACACACACACACACAAATTACTTCTAGTTATTTCATACATTCTCCAAAGCCCTCTCTTTTGGAAAAGAGAAAAAATAAAGATGGTGGTCATTTTTCAAGATGGCGGCCAGCCACTGCCTAACCTCGGTTTGTTTTGCTGTATCTTCACATATAATTACTTCTGAGAGATTTTTATCCTCTTACAAGGTCATTTTAACAGGAATCTTGTTATTGTTGTCATCAAAATGTATTTAACTGCCAAGATGGCTGCTGCAAAATTGAAATGACAATATCTCTGTGGCCTTTCAACATAAAGACAGTTTTTGGGAGTAGATATTGGTTTCTTTGGTTGTAGATCTCAATAAAGCCATTATTTCTTTTGTTAGAATACGTTTAGGATTGGGGTGGAAACTTACAAGTACAAGAGTGCGTTTGCGCACAACCAGGGCACAACAGTGTCAGCTAATCTAGCTTTACTAATACTGTTGTATTAGACTAGCAGTTGTAGTATAGTTCAGTGTCCCAAATACTTTCTAACAGCCCCATATCAGTTAGCTCGAAAACCATAGTTTGCATTGTGGGAGAGCTGAGCCAAGGGTAAGGAGACATACAGAAGTTGCTATATGTACTTACCTGGCCTTAATCAAAAACTGAAATGATGGCAGATGCTGATCCAATATTGACCAACAGGAAAACTAACTGGATTTGCTGTCTTTGTCAGAAGGACAAGTTATCATGTCGCAGAACATGATGGATACTCAATGCTGGCAAGGAACATTCTATGTTCAGAGAAATCCATAAAATGCCACTGATCATGAATCCAGCTAGGATTGATGAAGACGATGGCATAGACGCCACACTGAGAAAGAATCTGGCAAAATACCACCTCAGTTGCTTCTTGTGGTTTAAAAACACCAAAATAGAATGGGAAATTGCTTCAATTTGTGGGGATGCTTGAACATCAAGTCACAATAGAGATTCAGACTAAAATCACATTCCTATGTCTGTTAGTTCCATTTTGCGGTGGCCATCTTGGATGCAATCTATATCACAGTTAGTATGACTAAAATAACATCTGTACCAATTTTGTTGACCCTAAAAATGGTGGATTATGCACCAAAATAATTTGTCTATGTCTGTTAGTTCTTGAAATATCAAATTTAGGTTTTTTTCTATGGCCATATTGGAAAATAGTCGCCATTTTGAATATTCGCATGGTCAATGCACTTTTCCGATAAAGCAGAATCTGTAAAACATTTGTGCCAAATGTTATGGTCATGTCACCATCTGAACCATTGTTTCAGTTATCTGCTGCACAAAGGTTGGTTCCTGGTAAAAGACTCAACCCAAAGGTTACTGGTTCTTCTGATGAATCTGAACATCAGGAACCAGTAACAGGAGACGTCCTCACCTGTCCACCTGTGTCTCCTCCGTCTGTGTGACCACTAGGTGGTGCTAACACTCACTTGTTTGTTGGCCTTCAGCACCAGCCTAAGGGTGGAGATCTGCTCCCTCTTGGTGCTCAGCACAGCTTTCAGCTTCAGGATCTCCTCCACACAGCTTTCCTTGTCCATGTCCATTAGAGGACACACATCTCTGACTACGGCACGGCGCCGGGACCGCTGCAGGCAGAGCTCCACGGCCCGCTGGAGCTGCTGCACCTGAGGATCAGAGGAAGGAGTGAGACTGGGAGGAGGACCAGAAGCTCTAGGGTCATACCTGCTCTCTGATGATGGCGTTGAGGTTGTAGATATTCATCGGTTCCCTGCTCGTCTCTAAGGGAGGGGACGAAGATGACGATGAAGATGATGAGGAGGCTATGAGGCTGGGTGAGTGTCCAGGAGGCGAGCGAGGCTTGGCTAACGCCTGAGCAGAGCTCACGGTGTCCTCCTCTTTGGGCGGAGACCCTCCTGCGGCCGTAAGGCGGCGGGCGAGTCGCGGTGTGAGAAGCACTTTGCTGTTGTCTGAGGACGAGGATTTGAGGCTAACGCTGAGGGCTCGGCCCTGCCTGCAGAAACACGGGGAGGATAGCGTTAGCATTAGCGTTAGCATCTGAGTCTGTTTCAGGTGGTCAGTGGTGGTCAATGGTGGTGGTCAGTAATGGTCAGTCCAGCAAGCGGGGGGCGTCCCACCTGTAGTAGTCCAGCATGACGCGCTGAGGTGTGGTGTTGTTGCAGAGGCAGACGTGGTTGTAGAGCAGAGCTAGCTCCTCACTGAGTGTCACCAGCTCGTCCTGAGCTGCACTCAGAGCACGGCCAGTGTCGGTGGCTGTCGTCCTTGCCACCTGTAGCTCCGCCTCTAAGGCCTCCACCTGTGGAGCAGCAGAGGGGGGGGGGGGTCAGGCCTAGGATCTAGAGGAGAACCTGACCTCCAGTCTGAGGAGCACCTTCTCCTGAGTGTCCCTGCAGCTCTGCTCCAATGTGTCCGTCTTCCTCTGCAGGTTGTGGAGGTCGCTCACGTGTTTGGGCGTCTCGTCCTCATTCAGCCGCTCACGGAGTTTCTTCATCTCTGCCTTCAGCTGCACCACCTCTGTCACCGCTGCTCTGTACCGACACTTCAGCACCTCCAGGCCAGAGCTCTGGCTCTCCTCAGCTTCATCTGGCTTCTCCCCCTCGTCACCTTCCACATGCTGTAAGGCTGTGAGGGTCCGGCCAAGGCGCAGGGCGACTTGCTGCTGATCGCTGAGAGCGTTCTGAGTGAGCAGCAGCTGACTCTGGGACTCCTGCAGGCTGTTCATCAGAGCTGCATTCTCACACTCAACCTGTAGAGCAAACACAGGGAAGCTCACACTGAGTCCACACAGTCCTCACCATGCAAATTAACACCACTGACATCGCTTAGAACAGTGGTTCTCAACCAGCTTAGCCAAAATAAAGGTCCCATAGAGCAGGGACCCCCACTGTAGCTGAAGGTGGTTGAACACAGACATGAACATTGAAGAACAGTCATGTGGAGACAGGACCATCTATAAGGGGGAATAAAGGAGAGATTTTTGGGGTCCATCCATAAAGCCAGTAAAATGATGGTTTATTGTTCTATGAATCTGTGATAACCACATTTATTTATTCATCTGAATAATATCCACTGTTATCCAGGAACGTTTATTATTATCATTATTATCATTATTATTATAGTCATCTTAAAGATGGAAATCATGGTTTTAATCACTAATAAAATGGTTCAATGTGACCAAAAATGGTGGAAAAGGTGGTGAAATGGAATTTTAAAAACCACAGAAATTGATAAGACAGAAAAAGCGGTAAAAACTGGTTCAGTGTCAATATTAGAACAATTATTTTAAACTAGCAAATAATGGGAATGACAAATGGTGAATGTGGTTAAATTGGCAAAAAAAAAGCATGAAATATAATATTTTTATTATATGAAAATAAAGTGACAATAATGGGTCAACATATGTGATATTAGGTGAAAAAGTGGTGGAAAGGGTTTATAAGTGCTGAACATGTCTTGAAAGGCATGGAAATGTGATGTAGAAGTGTCAGAAATGGGAGTAATGTAGCAAAAATGCATTAAAAAGAGCAAAAATATGGCGAGAAAATGTGATGAAAATAGGTTAAAATATGGAAAGTTTGATGTAGTTGCAGAAAAAGGGTAAAAATGAGCTGAAATAGTTCAGAGAATATTCTGTTTTTTTAAGGCATCTGGCGACCCTCTTTCAGTGTCTCACGGCCCCAAATGGGGTCCTGACCCCAAGGTTGAGAAAGCAAGCTGAGTTAGCATTAGCCTGCTAACCGTGAGCAGCTGCTGCTTCAGCCTGGTGACCTCTGGGACCTTCATCTCACTGCAGAGGTCAGAGGTCGAGCTCCTTCCTGTCCTGTTGCTTCCTGTCATGTGACCGTTCCACCTGTGACAGAGCAGAGGGGTCAGAGAAGGTCCTGGACACCTGCTGTCCTGCTGAGGGCCGGGTCACCTGAAGGCTTCCTCTGAGCCGGGTGAGAGCAGCGTGGTGGGTGTGGCTGCGCCGCTGGGAGGGGCGGAGCTAAAGACCAGGTGGGCGCTGCCCGTGTAAGGCACGTCGCACATGCTCAGGTGCAGCAGCAGCTCTCTGCGTAGCGCACTCTTCTGCTCACGCTCACTCTTCACTGACTCCAGCGTCTCCTCCAGCTGAGCCTCGCACACCTCCTTCAGACGCACGGCGTCCTGCAGCTGGGCGCCCAAAAGCTCTGCCTCCTCCTCCAGAACCTTCAGCTCGTGCTTCAGCCCTTCATACTCCACCTGCAGCAGGAGGAAAGGCAAGGCCAATTTGTTTGTATAGTGCATTTCATACAGAAGGCATCTCAATGTGCTTTACATGATCAAAAAGTAAAACAGAAAACATTCAACAGCTTAAAATCAACAAGAGCATTAAAGTTGGCAAAAAAAAACATTTAAAATCATCAGTAAAAACATTCAAAATCATTAACAAACACATTACATCAACAACATGTTTAGAATTGACTCAGTTGGTTGAAGACCACCTTCTCAATGATCTTGGCCATGAATGGAAGGTTCTGATTGGTCTATAGTTAGCCAGTATAGAGGCATCCAGTGTTCTCTTTTTAACAGAGGTTTAACAGCAGCTACTTTCAGGGATTTTGGTACGGTGCCTGATTGGAATGATCAGTTAATTATCTGACACTAATCAGTGATAAATGACTTTACAACAGTTTTAAAGAAGTTTGAGGGTTTTGTGTCAAGGAAACACGTTGATGGATTCAGCTGCTGAACAGTCTCCTCTATTGTTTTTGGGTTCAGTGTAATAAACTCTAACATTGTAGTTGACTACATTGCTATTTTCTGGTACGGCAGAGACGCTGCATAGTCTCACTCCGCTGTAAGGCAGGAGGAGGCCACGCCCCCTCCCGAAAGCACATAGCTGCTCTGCCTCTGTTCTCATAGCGTGTTTTTATGTGTTTGCACATGCTCAGTCAGTTCCCCGAGATGAAAACCATTTACGCCCAAAGGCAGCTCTCTACGTTGCCTTTGGACGTAACTGTGCTATGCTAAATGCTATACGTACGTTCACAGTGCATTAGTTAATTGATCCAGCATGGCTGCTGCTACGTTCTCTAGCTATTGGGCGGGTTAACACTACAGTCAGGATGACAGCACTAGAGACGATAAAGAAACTTTGTGTTGATGAAAAACAACATGTTTTAAAAGATGGAGACCAACACCTGAGCTACCAGACCTTCAGCAAAGATAAGGTCAGAACATTGTTGGTACTTTCTACAGTGAATGGAACAAAAGGAAGGATTGACTTTGTGGATGCTCCTCACTGAGGATGTTCTGAGTTGTTGTTGTTGATATTTTCTCCATGTTTCTGTGTTTACAACACAAACAACAGATGTGCTGTCGTGTCATGAGATATATGTTGTTGGGAGAGTATGGAGGCTATATTAAATAATTGTTTATGTTTCTTTAATGGTGTTTATGATGTTGATTTTGTTAGATTAACACTTGCCAGCCGAAACATATAAAACTGTCATTGGTGTCAACATTGGTGGTCTTTATTTGCAACGGCCTGACTACCCAACCCTAGTGCTCACGGCACGTCACTGATCTGGGGAGTTGTGAGCTTTTCAATTACAGAAAATAACATGCGAGAGTTGTTGACATTTTTAGCAATAATGTCAGAAAAGTATTGCTGCCTTGCTTTGAACAAGCCATCATTGAATTTACACAGACTTATTTTGTATAGTTCTAGATGAATTTGGAGCTTTGTTGATCTCCATTTACGCTCAGCTCTTCTACAATCAGATTTTTAATTCTGCATTATCTCAGTCCTCCTCCAAGGTGTTTTCTGTGTGTTTGGTTTTCTCTTAGTTTTGATTGGAGCCACCACATCTATGACATCATAGACTTTTGTATTAAACTCATCCAAAAGATCATCAACTGTCTCAGCACTCAATGTTGGTGTCATTGCTATGGCTTCCATAAACTGTGCACTTGTGTTTTCATTTATGTACCTTTTCTTTAAACACACATAACTAGGGGGAACAGATGTTACAGTCTCTAGGTAAAAAAAGACACAGAAATGATCAGATAGAGCTAAGTCTCTTACATCAACAGCAGAGATATCAACACCTTTAGAGATAACCAGATCCAAAGTGTGACCTTGAGTGTGTGTCGGACCAGTCACATGTTGTGTAAGACCAAAAGTATCCATTAAAGCATACAGTTCTTTGGCAGTATTGTCCATGTTATTGTCTACATGAATATTTAAGTCACCTGTTATTATTAAAAAGTTGTATTCAGTGCATACAACTGACAGCAGTTCAGCAAACTCATCCATGAATTCTCCAGAATATTTTGGGGGTCTATAAACGACTAAAAACAGAACTCTTGAATCACCCTTCAGTAAGAATGACATATATTCAAAGGAGATAAAATCACCAAATATTATTTCTTTGCACTGAAATATTGATTTAAAAATGGCAGCAACTCCACCACCTTTCCTGTAAGTACGACACTTATTGAAATAAATAAAGTCTTGTGGTGAACTTTCATTGAGAATAGTATTACTGATACCATCATTCAACCATGTTTCATTAAGAAATAAAAAGTCCAAGTGATGTGTTAAAATAATATCATTAATTATTAGTGACTTGTTAACAAGAGATCTAACATTAAGAAGAGCTAATTTTAAAGACTTTACTGGAGACACTGGTGGACTTTTTGAATGACATGTTATAGGAGTCACATTTTTATCTCTATTAAGCTTTTTGTTTTTCTTTAATTTCACAATTTTACCTGTGTTACCTGTCACCACAGGAATTAAAGAAGCTGCATTAACTCCATAAGGCCCTGACTTTTTCTGGTTGTTCCTAAACATAGAGCTATTGCAGTCTAGACCCAGCACACATCAGACCTGTGTCGCTCTAAGATGAACACATCTGGCCTGAGGGGAAGAGTGATCCTGGGCCTGGTATCACTGAGGAGGGATGGGTGGTGCTGATTGGTTCTTTAGAGGAGATAAGATGGGACCATGGTGGGGTAAAGGGTGGGGTGTCAGTCTTGTGCCAGCCAGAACCTGCTCGTTCATCTGGGCAGTTAAATCCAAGAAGGCAGGGGTAGGAGAGAAGCTGGATGAGGTGGAAGTAGGTGAATTTTGGGGTGAAGCAGGTGGGTCCTGAGATGTGGGGGTTGGGTTGACCTCTTCATTTTGGTGATTTTGATTTCTTGATGGAAGCTCATGGACTCCATGTTCTTTCCTTGTTGTTTTGTTCTCTGATGGTACATGTTGTCCTCTGTCTTTATCAGAACTGATAGCAGTGTGACTGGTGAAGTAAAACAAGTTGGATGTGAAGAGTTTTACTCCAGCCTTGTTTAGACACAGTCCATCTGCTCTAAAAAGATGATGGCGTTCCCAAAAAAATCAGAAAATTTTCTATAAAATTTAATGAAAGGGAAGCACAAGCCAAAAATAAAAATTTATTCAAAGAGTAAATCCTTGAGAATTTCAGATCTCCTTTGTGGACTGGAGGTAACGGGCCACTGATGAACACTTTAGGCTGTAAACAGCTCAGTTTTTAGCAGATGGGTGAAATCCTGCTTTAACACCTCAGACTCCTCCTTGGCTAAATCATTTAACCCAAAATGAATTACAACATTCTTCAGATGTGGGTAGAAAATATTCTGTGGGTCTTTAAAAATCAGTCAGAATGCTCTAAAACAACTGGCACTGAACGAGTTAATCATATTGTGACGTTTGAGTCCAACTTTTGTCTTTTTCTGTCAGTTTTGCGTTTGTTTTTCAGTCATTTTCATGTTTTTGTGTAAGTTGTGGGTGTTTTTGTGTTAGTTTTGTGTGTTTTCTGTCGGTTCTCACAGTCGCTGATGTCTGATCATTTGTACAATAAATGCCATGATTGTGATCATGTCTCAGAACTCAGTGGGAATGAAGTGTTGATGGCTCTGTTGGAGATCAAAAACACTTCTGATTGGTTCTCTTCTTCTTCTGTGAACCTTTATGGCTCTATCTGTGTGTGTGTGTGTGTGTGTGTGTGTGTGTGTGTGTGTGTGTGTGTGTGTGTGTGTGTGTGTGTGTGTGTGTGTGTGAGTGTGTGTGGGTGTGTGTGTGGGGTACCTGGTTCTGTCTGAGCGTGGACACCATCTTCTGCAGTGAGATGTTCTCCTCCTCTAAATCGCTACAGTCCTGCATCAGACCAGCTTCTCTCAGCTTGTTCTGTCTCAGCTCCTCCTGTAGGTGGCGCTGCTGCAGCTCCAGTCTTTGGTTGCTCTGCTGGTACAGATCACACACATCAGATCAGGACTAGGAGACGGCGTGGGCGTGGCCTACCTCTGTGAGCTCCTCTAGCAGAGTGCTGAGCTGCTGCTGGTCGTCCTGAGCTCTGCTAACGCTGGTCTTACTGAGCTCCAGCTCCTCCTGCAGCTCCAAAACACGCTGGGTGTAGTACGCCTCTGTAGACGCTGACTCACGCAGCAGCGTCTGCTCGTTGCTCTCACCGTCCTCCGCCACCTTACGCTGGGTGGAGTAGGCGTGGCCAAAAGCCTGCACAACCACAGGGGGAGGGAGTTAGTGCTACCAAAGAAAAACATAAATGTACACTGTAAAATACTACATATACACATTAACAAGAAAGAAAAATCCACAACACACTGACCACCTGTGTGTTATAGGGTAGGTCAGGTGTGTCAAACAAGGACCGCGAGCTGCAATTGGTCCCACCAGAGCAACTAATTTGGCCCATTGGGGGATTTTTTTAAGTAAAAAATTTCAGAAAACATCACAAAAAACAAAACACATAAGACAGAAATGTGCCAAATGACAACAGAAATACACAAAATTTTAACAAACTAGTACAGTGCCCGTCAGAAGTATGCAATTACGTGGGAGCGTAAGGGGTATATTTGCGGGTGCAAAATGTGGGTGCAATTTTCCTGGTTTAATTCTATGGGATATGAGCATGATAAATGTGTTTGTTGTTTTTTTTTTTTTTTTTACTCACTTTTATATTTTGTTTGTTTGGTGTATTTTTCTGTATTGTATGTTTTTTGGAGTCATTGTGTATTTTTGTATCTTTCTGTTGTGTATTTGTGAATTATTTGTATAATTATTATTTTTGTTGCCATCGTAGTGATTCTGGAATCATTTTGTGTATTTTTTGTATAAATATTGTTGAGTTTTTGTTTTATTTTACTCATTTAGTATATTTTTATTATAAATACCGTGTGTGTGTCTACATCCGACTCCGTGAACGCGCGTCAAATAAATAAATACCGTGTGTGTTCCAGTGAATGTTTGAGACGCTGATAACAAAACTCCATAGACATTGTAGCGCCAATCAGAAAAGTAACAAAACTGTGCAAAACAAAACGTAAAGCTCCAAACTACATGAGTGAGTAAGTAAATTAAAGTATTATCTACAATTCGGCTGTCTTTTTTTAAAAACAAAAATATTTTTTTTACCTTTGAACCGAGTGGTCAGAGCTTAGCTTCCATGCGCGGCACCACAGAGAATCTACAGTTTTCCAGATGGAGAATTGAACAGGTTGGAAACGTGTCTCTAAAAGACTCACCAGTGTCTGATGGTTTCAAACAATCTATTCAGAGCTCCATGTTTAGGTCTAAACGATCTTCTCTATCGATCTGTGTGTTTACAGCTGCTTAGCTGTGTGCGCAGCGATTGGCTCTGGCCGCACACGTGACTCTTGCTCTTACTCTTGAGCTGTGCAGTGAAGATGGTGCACTAGCGCCCCCTCACACCCTGAGGTCAAAAGTTGAATAGGTTTCATTTCGGGGCCGTTCAGAAGTGAAATAAAATTAAAATAAACATTTTAAAATGACCAACTCACTCCAAAATAACAGATACACACACTCGGAGTATTTGGAACCCGTCGAGCGAGTTTCAAGTCGAACTGGCACTGCGTCCGGTAGATATTTGCTCCACACACACACACACACACACACACACACACACACACACGCACACACACACACACACACACACACACACCTCCCTTGAATGATAGTATAGATATAGATAGATATAAACAAAACTGACGCCAAAAACACAAAATGACTCAAAACACAAACCACAAACAAAACAACAGGAATACTTGGCAACATCTGGACCAGGTTAAGAATTGGATCAAACCTCAGCAAATACTAAAGTCCGGCCTCCTGACCATTGTGATTGGTCTGATGCTGCTAACTCCGCCCCCTGTCACAGGAGCGTGCACTAGCCAGGCTGACATCACCTGGGTTAGTCAATGTGTTTATATCCTGCTTCATTGTACAGAGAATGTTTGATTAGCTGAAGCTAGCGCATACATCAGGACAAAGTGATCCAGCTTCATAGTACAGGCCCTCATAGTGTAGATGTGTGTGATCTCATCCCACAGAAGAGCTTTTGCTTTTGGAATTTGATTTGTCATCATGTGACCCAGCTTGTGTGTGTTGTGATGAAGATGATGATGATGAAGGTGTGTCCTCACCTCCTGCAGCTGCTCCAGCTCCATCCTCAGAGCCTCCTGCTGTGCCTCCAGCTCCATGTTCTGCTCCTTCAGTCTGTGGTTCTCCTCCAGCACCGACAGGCCACACTCCGCTGCCCGGACTTTCTCCCGGTTCGCCTCCTGCAGCTCCCGGTTCAGCCGCTCCACCTCGGCCCGGCACTGCTCGGCCGTCTCCCCGCATCCCGAGGCTCCTCCAGCGGCCATCGCCCCTCACAGCCTTCCTCCTCCTCCTCCTCCTCCTCCGGTGCTCATGCTCCGTTAGTAGTGCTGCTAACACTCACCGATGGTTCATCATCCTCCCGCTGTGCACACACACACACACACACACACACACACACACACACACACACACACACACACACACACACACACACACACACACACACACACACACACACACACACTTCCCTTGAATGACAATATAGAGATAGATAGATATATATAGATAGATAGATATAGCTAAATATCAACAAAACTGACTCCAAAAACACAAAATGACTCAAAACACACACACATATACACAATTTGTCACTTTGTATTGGGAAGAAACAAAAAGTAAATTTTTTCACCAACAATTCACAATCCACCAATAACAGGTCCGCGACCTACAAGCTGAGAACCAGTGACCACTGAACTAATATATTCATGTTGTTCTTCCTTTGTTCATGTGCTTGATAAAGTTTTTTAAACGCTGGTGAAAAAAAATGTGTTGCTTTTATTGTGAAAACCGTGACCCGGTAGTGCTCGTGCTGCAGCTGTGTGGTTCGGTGACTCTTTCCTCCGCAGAGACGCATCGTTGCTAGTTAGTTGCAATGTTGTAGCTATTAGCACGTTAGCAGTTAGCCGTTCCTGTGCTGGGTGAAGCCGCAGGACTACCACACAGCTCGGTCACCTCCTCACGGCCTCCCGGTGCCTCAGCGCGGTTAAAGCCTCTCCTCCTCTGCGGTCACAGCCCACTGTCGTCCCGCGAACCGGCCTCCCGGCCTCGGCTCCGTTAGCCTAGCCGCCAAAGGAGCATGGCGATGCGGCAGACTCCCCTCACCTGCTCGGGGCACACCCGGCCGGTGGTGGACCTGGCCTTCAGCGGAGTCACTCCCTACGGATACTTCCTCATCAGCGCCTGCAAAGGTGAGCCTGGAGACGGTGTGAGGCGGAGTTCGTGACCGGCTCATTCTGTGACCAATGTGATGACGTGCTCAACCACTAACATGTTATCTTTGTATTAAATACTGTAGTACTATTCCAGGGGTTCTCAACCTTGGGGTCAGGACCCCATGTGTGGTCGTGAGATACTGTGAGGGGGTCGCCAGATGCCTTCAAGAAACTAAGAATATATATTTTACAATTTGAGACAATTTTTGCTTATTTTTTTAACCCTTTTTCTGCAACTACACCAAACTCACTATATTTTAACTTATTTTCATCACTTTTTCTTACCAAATTTTTGCTCCTTTTAATGCATTTTTCAACACATTTTTTTCCACTTTCCAGACATGTTCAGCACTTATAAACCATTTCCACCACTGTTACATCTAATGTCACATATTTTGACCCATTATTGTCACTTTTAACCTCTTTTCACCATATTTACTGATTATTTTTTGGCAATTTAACCACATTTACCATTTGTCATGCCCATTATTTGCCAGTTTAAACTAATTGTTCTAATATTGACACTTTGTATCATTTTTACCACATTTTCTGTCTGTTTTTATCCACTATAATTTATACAACTTTTAACCAATTTCTATGGTTTTTAAAATCCCATTTCACCACATTTTCCACCATTTTTGGTCACTTTGAACCATTTTATTAGTGATTAAAACCATGATTTCCATCTTTAAGATGACTATAATAATAATAATAATAAACGTTCCTGGATAACAGTAGATATTATTCAGATGAATAAATAAATGTGGTTATCACAGATTCATAGAACAATGAACCATCATTTTACTGACTTTATGGATGGACCCCAAAAATCTCTCCTTTATTCCCCCTTATAGATGGTCCTGTCTCCACATGACTGTTCTTCAATGTTCATGTCTGTGTTCAACCACCTTCAGCTACAGTGGGGGTCCCTGCTCTCTGGGACCTTTATTGTGGAGGGTCCCCGCTCTCTGGGACCTTTATTTTGGAGGGTCATGGTCTGAAAAGTTTGAGAACCACTGGTTTAAATAACGTTTTTGGTTTAATTTTCAAATATGAATTAAAGACTAAATCTCTTTATTTCCTCATCATGTCACAGAGCAGATGCTAACCCGATGCTAACCTTTCTATTGCTCTCTCTGCTCCACAGATGGTAAACCCATGCTGCGTCAAGGCGACACGGGGGACTGGGTAGGAACGTTTCTGGGTCACAAAGGTGCGGTCTGGGGAGCCACTCTGAACACAGACGCCACCAAAGCAGCCACGGCCGCCGCTGACTTCACAGCGTGAGTGTTTCCACACGGGCTCGGGACGCCGTTTAACCACGCTGTGGGTAGGAAACGCAACATGACAGTAGATGGTTCCAGGAAGTGACTGTAAAGTAATGCTAAGCTAGTGTGTGTGTGTGTGTACGCTTTCACAAAGTGTGTGTTCCCTCTCAGTGCTTTTGTGTGTGTGTTTACAGGAAGGTGTGGGACGCTGTGAGTGGAGACGAGGTTCTCTCACTGGCTCATAAACACATCGTCAAGTCTGTTAACTTCACACAGGTTAGTGCTGGGAACCACTTCACACACACACACTGCATTTGGCTCCGCCTCCATTCAGGATGTAAACACACAGCTGCACATGTTCATTTTTGGCTAACAGACAGCATAGCATAACCCTAACCCTAACCCTCTACAGGACAGTAACTGTCTGCTGACGGGAGGCAACGACAAACTGCTGAGAATCTATGACCTGAGCAACCCTGAAGCAGGTGTGTGAGAGAAGGGTGTGTGAGAAGGGTGCTGTGGTATCTGACGTTGTGTTCTCAGCTCCACAGGAGATCAGCGGTCACACGGCGGCCATAAAGAAAGCTCTGTGGTGTAACAATGACACACAGATCCTTTCTGCTGCTGATGACAAAACTATACGGTCAGAGCTCGCCACACACCACGGTCTCTGTATGTGTGTGTTTTAATCATGTGTGTTTATGTGCAGGCTATGGGACAGAGACTCTCTGCAGGAGGTCAGGACGCTGACCTTTGACCTCTCAGTGAGCAGCATGGAGTATGTAGCTGATGGAGAGATTGTTGTGATCACATATGGAAAAACCATCGCCTTCTACAACGCACTGAGGTACACACACACACACATTAAACGCGCACGCACATTAAAAACGCACACACACACACACACACATTAAACGCGCACGCACGCACACACACACACACACATTAAACACACACACACACATTAAACACACACACACACAGATGCTAATGTTGTACAATGTCATTAAAGCTTTTATGTAAATACTTATGTTCCTTGTATCACACACAGTTGTGTAGTAAAGTGTGTAATGTGGTTGTGTGTCCAGTCTGGAGCTGATAAAGACGGTGGAAGCCCCCGCTCCCATAAACTCCGCCTCCCTCCACCCAGACAAAGACTTCCTGGTTGCTGGAGGTGAAGACTTCAAACTCTACAAGTTTGACTACAGCACCAAGGAGGAGCTGGGTGAGCGTTAGCATTAGCATTAGCTTGCTGAGGGCGTGTTGAACGTTAACATCTGCTCATGGCCCCACAGAGTCGTATAAGGGCCACTTTGGCCCTGTGCACTGCGTGCGCTTCAGTCCTGATGGAGAGCTGTACGCTAGTGGCTCTGAGGACGGGACACTGCGTCTGTGGCAGACCGCCGTGGGAAAAACCTACGGCCTGTGGAAGTGTGTGCTACCAGGTAACACACACACACCACATGTGCTCTGATCTGAGGGTCACATGACCATCATTCAAAATAACCAATCAGAGCAAAGACACAGGAAACTACAAAAACTTTGTGTTTTTGTTTTTAAGAGGCATTTTTTTGTGTTTTTTTGTTATAAATCTAGACATTATACAGTATCATTGTGTTGATTCGTGTTGCCGTTTTGTGTTTTTTTTAAGTCATTTTTTTGTAATTTCCGAGCGTTATTTGGAGTAAGTCCATGTTTTAACTGTCATGATGTGTATTAGTTTAAATCGTTTTGTTTTTCTTTTATTTTGTGTATTTTTCCATAATTTTTTTTGTGTTTTCTGAAGTGCTTTTGCACAGTTTTTCTGTAATTTTATGTATTTGTTTTGGTTTGTGAGTCCTTAGATACATTTTATCAGTGACGTGCTGTGACCACTAGGGGTGGGTAGGCAGGACGTTACAAATGTAGACCACCAATGACAATTTCATATGTTTCTGCTGGAAAGTGTTAATTCAGATCAACTTTATTTGTATAGCGTAATTTACAACTAAGTCATCTCATAATCATCATAATAAAGAAAAAACCCAACAAGATCCACATGAACAAGTATTTATCATCTAACAAAATCAACATCATAAACACCATTAAAGAAACATAAACATTATTTAATATAGCCTCCATACTCTCCAACAACATATATCTCATGACACGACAGCACATCTGTTGTTTGTGTTGGAAACACAGAAACATGGAGAAAATGACAACAACAACAACTCAGAACATCCTCAGTGAGGAGCATCCACAAAGTCAATCCTTCCTTTTGTTCCATTCACTGTAGAAAGTACCAACAATGTTCTGACCTTAGCTTTGCTGAAGGTCTGGTAGCTCAGGTGTTGGTCTCCATCTTTTAAAAGATGTTGTTTTTCCTCAAAACAAAGTTTCTCTATCGTCTCTAGCGCTGTCATCATGACTGTAGTGTTATCCTGCCCACTTTAGCTGGTTTAACTGAATCATGGTTTTAAGTCAGGTTCAATGTGTGAAGTGTTTCTCACGGTTCCTCGTTGTGGTGTTGTTTTTGTATAGAAGACCTTGGAGTGGAGAACACTGACCAGGTGTACACGCCCCCTGAGATCAAAGCCTGAGGCTGAGGGTCCTCTAAGGCGGGGGGAGGGGGGCTGCAGAGTGCAGCAGTAGAGCTGAGGGAGTGTCTCTGCTGCCTGCTCGTCTCTCATCAGCCCCTCCTCTGTGATGTCCTGGCCCTCCCACAGCCCCCATCCCTCTGGTTTCTCCTCAGTTTTCCCTTCACAGAGACGACAGAGCTGCTGAGGTTCTTTCCTGTTTTCCTTTCTTTGTTCACCAGTGTTTTATTGAGAACATCAAGTTTAATGTCCACGTGAAAGGGAAGAGATGTCACTGGATTCTTCCGTTTTGGTTTCTGTCCTCATTTGTCCAGTGGTTCAATAAATACATGATGCTTTTATTTTGAAGCTCTGAGCAGTGATTTTACTTTCTGTGCTGCATTAAAACATTTTACAACTTAACAATATTCAATAAAAAGACTGAAAACAACCGTGATCGAAGAAAGACATTTATTTTTTTTAAATGCCGTTTTGTGAAATCAGGTACCAGTCACAACATAACATGATTACCAGTCCAATCGTAACACCAGCAGACAAATATGGGTCTCTGACTCGTAACGTGCAGTGTTTAGAGTGTTTCCTTTCAGTGGAGTAATAAAAACATCTAATGTGAACAATTTAAGGTAAGATGTTTCTTCTTTGTGTTTTTTATCAGCAGAAGAGTTGACACTGATGTGAAATAAAATGTGATTGTTTCATGGTTAAATTTCACAAATGTACTGATTCTTTCCAAAAAATAATATTTTGCACAAGTTTACATTCACGGGTGAAAATGTCAGACTAATAAAGAAAAGCCTGGGCTCTTATTTTGAAATCATGAACTGTAGATGGCGCTGACAGCAAAGTGATAATTCAATAAGAACAAAGGTTGATCTCACTTTAAACAGGTAGATTTCTTTATGCAAATTAGGTTTCAAAATATGTTTTTTGTATAAAGTATTAAAATAAAATAAGGTAGCAAACAAGTAAGAAATGCTGTTAAAGTTTTTATTTATTTTAGCTGTTTATAAAGTTTTTCATTAGTTATTTTAGCTGTTAAAGTGTGTATGTGTTTTTGTTTTAGCTGTTCATTAAGTTATTATTTTAGTTAGTGTTTTTTAAATTATTTTATCAGTTAAAGTTTTTTAAAATGTATTTTTTTTTTAGCAGTTAATACAATTTGTCTTTATTTTAGACGTTAAAGTTTTTATTTTTTTATTTTAGCAGATAAAGTTTTTATTTATTTATTCATTTGACATGTTTTAGCAGTTAATAAAGTTTGTTTTTATATAATTTTGTAGCCGTTAAGGAAGCCAAACCCCCCCACTCCCCCTGCTACGGCTGCACCTCCTGCTCTGGCCACCAGGAGGCGCCACTCATCGCCCATCTCTCCCTCCCTCCGCCTAGTACCGAGGCTCCTTCTCCCGCTGCGGTAAAGCTCGCTCCCTCCGTCGGTGCCACCGTCGTCCGCAGTCATGCCGGAGTTCCTGGAGGACCCGTCCGTTCTGACCAAGGAGCAGCTGAAGAACGAGCTGCTGGCCCACAGCGTGCCGCTGCCCACCGGGAACCCACCGAAGGACGTCTTTGTGCGGCTGTACCTGAAGAGTCTGACGGCGCTGAACGGGCAGCGTGTCCCGGACTCTGTGGACGTTTTCTCCAGCGACGAAGAGCTTCCTCCGGTTGTGGTGACCGGGAGGACCCGCTCCTCCGGCAGGGTGAGTTCCTCTGGTTCCTCTGGTTCCGTTCCGTGAAGCTTTTTACGGTTCGGTCCGGTTAAAGTTTTCTGCATTTGATACACCGAAATCTGCCACTGCGTTTGACCGCAGGGGGCGCTGTTTCACCATTTAATATTTAAAATAGTAATAATAATGAGACTATTAATGATCATATTATTTAATAACAACAGTATTTATTATTCAGCCAAAGTGCAGCATCAAATACAGAGCTATCAACGAGTTCTACAAAGAGTAAAAGACATGAGTTAAATATGGTCTAAGTTTATAAACACTAAAGTATTTTTATTTAAGTTTCTCACGTGCACCATTCATTAGGTTTAGTCATACACTTTATTAACATATAAAGACAAATGTGTCCTCGTTTAATTACTGATGAAATAATTAAATATGAATCAATGTTTCTTCCTTTAAAACAAAAAGCTGCATTAAAAAAAATATAACGTATTCTTCGTGAGACAATTAGAAAAATATTAAGCAAGAACAAATCAAATCATGACTAAAAGAACTAAAAACAGACTAAATGGAGAATAGTATAAATGTAGTATTAATTTTAAAGTGTGCACGGTCAGCACTGGTTAGATTAATTTTATAATCCTAAAGTTTCATAAAGTGGTAATGTTTAACGCACACTTTCACTTCCTGCAGAGTGTTTTTCCCGCTTAGTTGTAACATGTCATCACCACACACACACACACACAGTGTGTTAACATGTGTTACAAACAGGACAGGCCGCACCCTGTGCACACACGCGCACCCTTTGTGTGTATGTGTGCGGGTGTGTGCGTGTGAGGTTCAAACAGTGAATCCATCCCATAATAAGCAGTAAATATTCACCTTTGGTTCAGAGACGATAATCAGAGCAGTTTCATTTTCTCTGGGAACGTTAAAGATTTTTTTTTTTTTGGAACATGAAGATCTACAGTGTGAACATAACACACACTGTTTTTAATTAATTAATTTATAATTTATTTATTAATAATTTATTTTTCAAAACCTTTTCTGTTTTACACTAAAATGTGCAGGTACGTCTTCACAGAAATATTATCACTGTTTGTTGAAGGAACCAATATATTATTTACTAGATTATTTCACTATAATGATGTCACTATTAATAAAGACCATATTTATTGTTTACATAAATCACTATTAGAGATACTTACATGTTTACATTGGTATGTTGACACTTATTTACAGAAATGTTTCACTGTTCATAGGACACTTTTTATATTTATTGTCTTTCAGAGATAGAAAATAAAAACTGTATTTTTTCACTTAATCTTTTTTCTTGTTATGTCATAGATTATCGTAGATTGATTTCTGACCAATATATTGATAATCACAGTATCGTCATATCGTGAGATAATCATTTTCATGAGCTTTGTATCGCGTATCGTATCGTGAGGTACCCAGAGGTTCCCAACCCTAATAATAATAATAAGAGCCTTAAAAGTTATTAGTATAATGAAAAACGGGGATGGACAGAGGCATGAACATGTGACAGAGCTCTACACTAACTTTTTTCAAGATATACATGTTGATGAATAATAGACTTAACTAACGTACTGTAGTTGAAGTAAAGATTGACACTGACTCGAGATATATTTGCAAAATGTTTTAATGTTTTAGTGTCAATATTTAGTTTTCAATCAGTGGCTGAAATAACAGGTCAATTATTTTATATAATTTTAAAAGAAAACATAACAATTTAAAAAAATAATAATAACATTAAATCATAACAACAGGTTACAATTATTCTGTTTTTTTATTTTACATAAATGCTGTACATGAATGAAGTTAACAGTAACATAACCAACTTATCATCTGCTTTGTTTCACCCCATGAATTAAATTGAGAGGGTCCAGCTCTGATAGTGGGGTCTCCTAACCCTCTTCCCCTGGTCAGGGGTCTGTAACCTTTACTCTACAAGGAACCATTGAACCTCATCTCACCTGGATTAAAGTCCTCCTGGAGCCATAAATACCTTCTCTATGAAGACAATACAGTGGATTACATTATATACAGTTATAATTATAGAGAATAATGTTTGATTTAATTTATATTGATCATGTAAATGGAAACTTAAAAACAGTTTAAAATAAAATAAATTAACATCAATAAATAAAACATTATCTTTATCTTCAAATTCTTACACATCTCAGTTTATATGAACACAATGTTTATAAAGTAGATTTTTATAGTTAATGTATATGAAAGTCTACAAAAAGTAACATGACTATAATACCACATGATTAATTAATTAATTAAATTAAATTAAATTAATTAATTACCAGGGATTTAAAACTTAAGGTTAGTCACAGGTGGAGGAAAGTTGATGGTCTGTAGATGTTGTAGGAAAGTGCTGAGTCATTGTACAACGGGATTTATTTTAGGTTAATAAATTATTATATCATGATTTTATTTGTCATTAATCATTAATAGCCTCTGTAAAAATTTTTAAAGCTATAGGGAGCCATTGTATAAGAGTCAAAGGACCACATTAGGCCCCAGAGCCACAGGTTGCAGACCCCTGCTCTGGGAGAACCACAGCTGAACATCTGTCCTGGTATCATAGTCCATCAGTTCTGGTCCCTCCATGATGGTTCTGATGAGGTCCTCCTCTTTGGTGTGGAATCATCTAGTGTACGCTCTCTGCCCCACATGCACTCCCTCACTATGCCTGGTGAGCTCAGCACGCTCTCCCACCCCACGTCACACCCCCCATGCACTCTGTTGCTCCGCGTGCCTGGACGCCTGTCCCCAGTGTGTGTTTGTCCCAGTGTCAGTGAACGCAGCACGAACGGTGACTCAGCAGTGTGTTTGGTGACTCAGCAGTGTGTGTTTGGGGACATGGCGGCATGTGTAGCATCCATGTCAGACCCTGATTCACAGGAGGAAGAGGAAGTTTCCTCCTTTTGGTTTTTCACTGGCACTCACACAGATGTGACCAGATGAAATTTTTACTCACTCACACTGAAAAAAATAGTCGCATATTCGACCAATTTACTCACAGTCTGGAGCCCTGTGCAGACATTAACAAATGGTAAATGGACTTGAATTATATAGCGCTTTATCACCACACTGAAGCAGTCTCAAAGCGCTTTACATATCAGCTCATTAACATTAACATTTACATTAACATTAACACAGACTTATTAAACACAGTCCTCAGTAAACAGAACAGGCTTCATAGGACAGGTGATACTATAGACCTATAGACGTAGTAAATACTGCTGTAATATCACCAGTTTAACAGTTGTTAGAGTTACTGTCTTTACCAGGGAGATCATATTTATTCATGATTATTGTTTTACTGAGTTCAAAATAAAGATGAAAACAGTTCTAAGGTGGTTTTCCATTTTACAGCCAACAATAAAAGGTTTGTTGTGTGTTTTTAGTGATAGACGTGATACATCACGTTCTCCTCTGTCCAATCAGAGCCTTCCCAACCCCCAGACCTAAAGAGGAATTAAATAAAGCCAAATAAACCACTTTTCCATGTAAACCTCAATTCAGAATTACTATTACCATGTCAACATGTAACAGGATACTTTAATTTGGAACAAATAATTCTGAATGAAAAAACATCATGTAACCATGGCCACTGTTGTAGATGTGTGTGTGTTAAACAGTCAGTGTTTTCTCAGTGGGCGGGGCCTCAGATGAGGAGGAATGTGTGCTGCAGCCTGAGGGCGGGAAAGAAACTGAGTGGCATGCTTTAGGAATGTTTATCATTACACACACACACACACACACACACACACACACACTAACACATACACACACACACCTCTGTTACAGATGTTTGATGTGGTACCAATAGTAGAGGAAATAATTAGCTCACAGTTAAGTTATGTGTGTGTGTGTGTGTGTGTCATGATGATGAAACAGGTGTGTGTGTGTGCGTGTGTGTGCGCGTGTGTGTGTGTGTGTAATTTCCTGCAGGCCTCATGTTTTCTCCCTAAGGCTGAAGCTGAAGTTTGAGGAAATGAAGGCCAACGTGTTTGTGTCTCAGAACGCCTCACATTGGTGGGCGGGGCCTAGTTTGGACCTGTAACAAACGCCCAGTTTGTGACTACATGTTATCCTGTGTGTGTGTGTGTGTGTGTGTGTGTGTGTGTGTGTGTGTGTGTGTGTGTGTGTGTGTGTGTGTGTGTGTGTGTGTGTGTGTGTGTGTGTGTGTGTGTGTGTGTGTGTGTGTGTGTGTGTGTGTGTGTGTGTGTGCGCGTGTGCGTGTGTGTGTGTTTAATGTTTTATTGAAATGTGAAAGAGTTTATCTGGTGGTGTATTAGCTGAACTGGTCATCAGTTTATCTGGTGACATGTCACAGCTGAATCTTCTCCATCACACGCTGTGGAGGTTTAGTGCTAAACATGAGGGTGATTAATATTAAACAAGGTTTCATTAATAATGTGGTTCAGTGGGATGTTTCCTGTTAAACAGGAAACTGAGGGTTAGCAATGTGGCTAACAGATATGCTACCATGTCAGGAAGTTAAAAGTTGTGAACAGCAAAGAAGAGGAAACAGGTAAACTCAGACATGGAATTAGAGACATTTTGAAATAGAACATCAGTGTGTACAAGAACCTACCAATGAGAGGGTGAGGGGGCGGGGCCAAGGGGATGGAGGTACAGGTGGGAACTGAAACTGACCACCTGCTGTGACCTGAATGAGTGATGAAGATGTGATAATGATGATGAAGGTGTGATGGTCATGTGTTCACAGAAGTCCATCAGGAAGGCGGAGCCTCTGTTGGAGCAGCTGGATGTGACGATGCTGACTGATGAGAGTCTGAGGGCGGAGCTAATGAAGCTGGGGGTGGACATTGGACCAGTGGTGGGTAAGTCAAATACACAGGCTCCTCCCCCTGAGGATTGTTATGGTCTACCTTCAGTCTCCATCTTTAAAAGCTAAAGACCAAGTCCAGAACCTTGGTGTTCTGATGGACTCAGATCTGATCAAATCCATAACCAACATGATCTCTGACTATGACTGAGAGGGAGATTTATCATCATGTTGTTTAATGATTTAATGTTCTTATTGATTTTTCAACTGTTAAATATTTCTGTCTTTTGAGTCATGTGAAGCACATGGAATCACCAGAAGGTTGTTCCAGAAACAGGTTGTGATCAAACTCTGAGTATCTCATTCCTAAACGTGAGTTATGTTCTTCTGAACTAATCGCGGGCATTTTTCAGTGACTACATAGTCTCCGACGGTGCGTTCTGTGTGAACATCTTTAGAACTTTATAAACACCTGATTATTTCACCATCAGGGTGAATAAATCACTCTCTTCCAGGTGGTTGCCATGGTAGCTCGAGTAATCTTTGCTCTATTGATGATGGCTTTTTATCGCGCGCGTGCACATCAGTAACCCAAGGTTTACATAATCAGGGTTGATTGATCCACTTTATACCGGCTGTAATGAATCAGATACCCAGAGTTTATGAATAAACTCAGTTTGTTGAACCTCCTTTCTGGAACACCCCCCTGGTGTATGAAATGTTCTATACAAATACACAGTGTGTATGTATGAATGTGTTCTCTCAGCGTCCACACGTAAACTGTACGAGAAGAAGCTTCAGAAGCTTCTAGTGAATGGACCTCCAGAGGTCGGTCTACAGGACGTTCAGATCAGTGTGAACGGCAGCGCTGACACTGAGCTGTACAGTGACCAGGAGGATGGTGAGCTAACGCTAATGCTAATGCTTATCACTGCAACGCTTTCTAAAGTCCTCCTCCTGTCCAATCAGAGCCAGGACCCAAGCCTGTGGTCCAATCAGAGCCAGAGCCAGAACCTGAGGTGGTGCTGGTCCAGAGAGCAGTGAGGAGTAGAGGGAAAACTCCTGTTAGCACACACCAGACGGTGAGAGAGTGTGTGTGTGTGTGTGTGTGTGTGTGTGTGTGTGTGTGTATGTGTGTATGTGTATGTGTATGTGTATGTGTATGTGTATGTGTATGTGTGTGTGTGTGTGTGTGTGTGTGTGTGTGTGTGTGTGTGTGTGTGTGTGTGTGTGTGTGTGTGTGTGTGTGTGTGTGTGTGTGTGTGTGTGTGTGTTCTCGCTCTCATCTCTTTCATTCAGTGTTTGCTTTGCTTCACTGCAGAGGAAATCCATCCTATTCACAGTTAGAGAGACTGCTGACACACACACACACACACACGCACACGGTCTAACAGACGATGGGACCTTGTGTGTGTGTGTGTGAGCACTCACTGTTTCCTGTCATTGTGTGTTGTCAGAGTCGTGGTGTTGTGTAGTTGTTGTGTTCTATAGTTGTGTTGCCTCTGCTTTGATAACTCACCTAAAAATGGATCATTCCATGACTTTGTTTTACAAACCTGGCAACCACGTGTGATCACATGATCTGTGGACGACAGAGACACATGGATTAAAGCCTGAGGCTGTCGCATGTTTACACAACAATAACAACATCAATAATAAGAACATAAAAATCTAATAAAATGAAAGAAAATGTGGAGGAAAGCTACAGAAACCTAAACAAAGAGTTAAATCAGAGATTGTAAATGTAAACGTTACATCAGTCAAACACAACTGATCCACATGGTTTGATTTAAGAAGGAAATCCTTCAAAAAGTTCCTCAAGATGACAGAAAACTGCACAGATTTAGTTTATTATTAAAAATATATTAATGTTTGTGCAGCAGCTGCTGTTCATTACTGTGTGCGTGTGTGCGTGTGTGCGTGTGCGTGTGTGTGCGCAGGTCCAGTCTAGGCACATGATGAAGATTAGCTTCACAAACAGGGTTTCCTCTTTCTATTCAACACACACATTATACACACTCTCCTACACACACACACACACACGTCTCTAACGTGGAATCATCATAAAACGGTTCCTCGTGCTTCAAAGCCACATTCCTCACATTCCTGTGAGGGTCTCAGGTTCTCACACAGACTGTAGAAACCATACAGCTGCTCAGAGGAAACCACACATACCTCCCATCACCAACATGCCTTTCATTCCTTAGAACTCAGATAGATCTATGCTATATATGTCTATAGTGTGGTGTTGTTGGGGGTGTGTGTGTGTGTAAACTTTTACAGTACCTACTGTTTCAAGTGATTTTCCCCTGAAAAACAAAAAAGAATTAATTAAAGATAATTAATAATTAAAGAGTCGTAGGGTCCTAAGGAGCAGCTGGGGTCGGTAACCCATGTGAATCAAATATGAGACTATTTGAATGTTGTATGAGAGTAATAGCGGTTTTTCTATTATGGCGTGCAAAATGGCGGCAGTCGAAAACACCCAGTATGAAAGTGAAAACCAGTTAAAAATTACTTTGATGCGAATCCATTGAAAAATAGCCAAGATACAGCATTTAGAATATGATGGCGAGGGATTTTCCAGTGACATTATAGGCCCCTCCCACTGATCACAGCCTGTTTTTCTTCATCAGCGACCTTCTCTCATCTTATGAGATTCATCCAACTCTAGTTTAAAGTCAACACGACTTATCGTATTTCTGCTAAAGCCACTAAAAGCGGTGCAAGGAATTGGTCACTTTCCTCGTCCACTGGAATGTCATGTGACCAAACAGGCTGCACACACAGACCCCTCCCACCCATAAACCTGTGTGTGTGGTTCCTAGAGGTGGGCGGAGCTATCTGGTCACATGACGCCCCCTGCTGGTTCAGTGAGTTTTTGTATTTTTCAGGTGGAGAAAATCGCAGCGTCTGAGCCGACCCTGAGGGAGGAGCAGAGAGACGTCATCAAGGAGTTCATCAACGATCCAATCACTCCCACTGGGCTCAGGTGAGGACCCGCCCACGGGCCAATCAGATGTTAGGGGGTGGTGCCCCCTCTGGCCACGCCCCTGCATTGGTTTACAGCCTCATTCAATACACTTCACACGTCTCCACAGACCAAAGGATATGTTTTTTTATGCTGCAGCGCCACCTGCAGACGTCCAATCAGAGGAGCTGCTGGTCGTCCGGTCCCGCCCACTGAGCTGTGGGACGACGTCCTGATTCCTCCTAAAACCAGTAGAACCAGCAGCTCATCCCAGTCAGAGAGCCTCACCATGCACCGGGTCAGCAGCCCCCCGCTCTATGCCACACCCCCAGTGGCTCCACATCCTGTTGCACAGCATGGCCGTCCTCGGTGGCTGAAGCTGCTGCTGCTGGTTCTGTTGCTGGGCTTCCTGTTCCTGGTTTACCAGAACATGGAGAGTAACTCCATCGGCCCCTTCCAGTCAGAGACCCCCCCTAGTCTGTGACCTTTGACCTTCTGTTTCCTCTCTCTGTGAAGCCTTAAAGCCATGCGGCGCCCCCTGCTGTTCATCCTCAGACGGACTCTTTATTGTGCGTGCGTGCGCGTGCGTGTCATTCTCTGATCTCTGTGAAGCTTCTTTTATAATCTGATCTTAAACTCTAATATTTTTCTAAGGTCACTCTGTGTCCTATGATGTATTTCAATATAAACTGAATAAACTGTTGTTCTCATCCTGCCTCACAGTGTTTGTAAACATCCACAAACATTCACATGTTCATAATGAAACATGTTGAACTAAAGCTTGAGACGTACAAACAATTTAAAGTTTGAATTGTGTTTATTTTCATATAAATGTTTATCTCAAATGCTCAATGAAGCTGAAACATTGTTTTATTTTTCTGTCTTTTTTTAATCTGCTCTAACGTTGGTAATAGCAGGACAATTTTCTCTGTTTTCAATAGCATCACTTACCCTTTCCCTCCCACCTCTGATACCTGTAACTCCGTTCATTGATAAAGTAAATATCGTCCACCAGCACTCATCACCCATGACCCCCTCCCCTCCTTCAGCCCATGAAACCCTTCAGTCTCTGCTTTGCTTCCCTTCATATCACCCATCATGCTCTCCTCCCTGCCCACTGGAACGGTCCCCACTCATCACCCCCATTCTGAAAAAACCTGGTTCAGACCCCAATGACTTCAATAACCTCCGTCCCATTTCTCCACCTTCCCTTCATTTCAAAACTTTAAAAGAATCGTCACCTCTTAGCTCCATTCCCACCTCACCCAAAACAGCGTCTATGAAAAACTCCAATCCGGTTTCCGTCCCCCTCCCCCCCAAAAAAAAAATCACCAATGACCTCATGGTAGCAGACCCCAGTTTAATCTCCATCCTCATCCTCCTTATTAGACTCTCCTCACACCCCCCTCCACTGGTTCCACCCCTACCTCTCAGGCTGCACTCAGTTCATCCAACTCAAAACCTTCACTTCCCAGCCCTCCCCCATCACTTCTGGTGTTCCCCAGGGCTCCGTCCTGGGCCCCCTTTTCTTTATCATCTATCTCCTTCTATTCTGCAATATCTTCAGGAAATTTGGCATTAATTTTTACTGCTTCGCCGATGACACCCAGCTTTATCTGTCCAGTAAACCTACCCCCCCCATACCACCACCACCCTTTCAGAAATTAAAAACTGGTTCACCTCCAACTTCCTCAAACTTAATTCCAATAAAACAACTCCTCATTGGCACTAAATCCATCCTTTCCAAAGCTAACCCTTTCTCCACTGTGTCCCCCTCCCCTCAGGTCAAGAGTCTGGGCGTCATCCTCGACAGCTCCCCATCCTTTCACTCCCACATCAATAACATAACCCGGTCTGCATCAGCCCACTCTCTGTAAACTTTCATCCCTAATTTCACCTCCATTGTTTTTCTTTGTATTATTCTGTTTTTACTGTAACGTGGCCTGAAAGCTGCTTTTAAATAAAATGAATTATTAATATCTGCTTACCTGGTTCATTATCATTTAAAATTGAAAGATCCCAATAATGTTTATTCATCTCGTGTCTAACAATCCTTCATAAAAAATAAATAAAACCAATGCTACTATTTGTCCAGCAGAGGTCGTTGCTTAACTAGTCCATTCAGTAAGTGTGAGGATAACATCCAATATTTAGCAATGGAGGATGTTTTAAACTGATCAACTGTTGAAAGAGTTGAAACTAACATTTTGCTGATTTGTTTCAAAGGCAAAAAATAATAATTTGAGCCCATTTTTGCCCTTTTCTACAACTTCAAACTCACCATATTTTAATCACTTTTTTCCATATTTTTGCTCCTTTTAATGTATTTTTGCTACACTACTCCCATTTCTGACACTTTGAAATCACAATTTAATGCCTTTTCTGCACATTTTTTACACTTAGATTTAATCCATTTTATTTCTGATTACAACAAGGATTTACATCTTTAAGATGACTATAATATTAAACTACCTGGAATCACATTCATCGTGAAAACAACACAGAAAAGCTTCAAACTGTTGGATTCACTTCACAAGAAGCAATTTATTTCATGCTTGTTGACACGTCACAACTCATGTTCAAAGTACAACAACATTTACTGTAAAAAATCCTACAGAAGGAATCACTAAGAAACACAGACGGAGCAACTGAAGCTTCTGCACAACATGAGATCGAATGTTCCCAGACTAAACTCTGAGTACACACACACACACACAGAATCACTAGAACACAAAGAAGGTTCACAGCAGCTCATCATCACATCGGTACGGTTTCCATCCTGTGTGTACTCATGTGTGTTTTCAAGGATGAACTTTGGGAAAAGAATCTACCACACACGTCACATCTGAACGGTTTCTCTCCCGTGTGAACCCTCATGTGGATCTTCACTTCAGACCTACGACTGAAAGCTTTCCTACACAGCTCACATCTGTGCTGTTTCTCTCCCGTGTGCACAATCATGTGTTTCCTCAAGTCGGACATATGACTCCAAAGTTTACCGCACACAGCACATCCGAACGGTTTCTCTCCTGTGTGCACCAGCATATGCCTCTTCAGGTCAGACTTTTTTGTAAAACATTTATCACACACTGCACATTTGTACGGTTTCTCTCCCGTGTGGCCTTGGATGTGGTTCTTTAAGTTGTCTTTTCGTTGAAAACATTTACCACAAATGTCACATACGAACGGTTTTTCTTGGTTAAGATCAAAGCTTTGATCTTCACCTCCAAACGGTTTCTGGGAAATGTGGAGCTGCATGTGGAGCTTAAGGTCAAACTTACGCTTGTAACAGTTCCCACAGATGGCACATCCGAAGGGTTTCTCTCCTGTGTGGACCCTCATGTGCCTTTTCAGGTGAGACTGTCTTTGGAAACCTTTCCCACAGTCCTCACATCCAAACGGTTTCTCTCCCGTGTGAACTCTAACGTGCCTCCTCAGGTAGGACTTCTGGGTAAAAAATTTACCACAAATGGAACAGCCGAACGGTTTCTCTCCTGCGTGGGTTTTAACGTGTCTCTTCAGCTGACACTTCCATTTAAAAACTTTCCCACAGTCCTCACATCCAAACGGTTTCTTTCCCGTGTGAACTATAACGTGCCTCTTCAGGTAGCACTTCTGGGTGAAGAATTTACCACAAACGTCACATCCAAACGGTTTCTCGGCTGCGCTGACGTTGGTTTCATCCTCAGAGAGGGACAGAGGTTCCTGCCAACCGTCATCATCCTCCTCCTCTTCCTCCTTGTCGTGGTTCCCGCGCTCAGCCTGAGAACATCCTGCTGGTGTTCCATCTCCACCATGGAGCCGCTGCTCCATCGTCTTCCTCTCACTGAGAACACGATCACAGACGTCTTTGGATCAGATCCCTCACCTGAAGGACCTGAAGGTGGACACAAAGCACATCATTACAATCCCACATCTGCAGCAGCTACTAAGCCTGGACTCCATGGACCTTCAGACATTTAACCTGAAGCCATGTAACCCTACCACTGCACACTAGATTCATGTAATGGTGTTTTTCAACCTTGGGGTCGAGATCCCATGTGGGGTCGCCTGGAATTCAAATGGGATCCCCTGAAATGTCTAATAATTGATTATAAAAACTGTCTATTGATACGGTAATGTATCAATAGACTCAAGGATCCTTCCTACCGCTGCCGTGGGTTCAATTCCCACTCTTAACATATACATTTTTTCATTTTAACATATTTAACACGGAAAATTCCACCTTTAAAATTACATATACAAAAAAAAATTACATTTTAGGTTATTTCCTGGGTTAGAGTTACAGCTAAAATAAAAGGGTTAGCGGGCTAGCTAAAAATAAATCGGAGCTTAAATCAAACACAAAGTGAAAGTATAGAAATACAGTTGTTTAAGATTGTCTGTTTTAATTTCAGAAATTCCAAGCGACCCGTATAGGGTCCCGTCCCCAATGTTGAAAAACACTGATTTAGTGGCTTCTGAATAGATTTATTTCTATAACTTTGATAATTTCCAGTCGTCTCACGCATGGCGTGGGACCAACACTGACCTGTTATTTGTTCATTTTCCACTCTCTCTCTGTAGTGCCATCACGTACCCTGTTGGTACCCGTACCTCACTATAGGAACATAAAATTTAGAGGAATTTGTGGAATTATTTTTGAGAAATTGCTAAATTTGTGGAAAGATTAAGAATTATTTCCACAATTTGCAATAAAAAAAAATGACTGCATTCAAGTGATAAAAACAAAGGAAAACTGAGTCCATGAAATTATTCCAGAGTTTCATTAAATTTGTGAATTTTAGATATATTTACACAATAACTCATGTTTATGTCATTTTTACTTGATGCTTTAAAGGGTCCAATTTGACACGTGTGCTTTAAGACATTTTAATTACATTTTATTACCTTATACAAAAGAGAAGTGAGATAATTCAGCAGCTGAAATAATCAGAAATAATCAAAAATCAGTTTGTAATCAAATCTAGACTTCATTAATCAGAATAAAATCTGATTAATTATCGATCCTATAAATACCATCTTATCTGTGATCACGTTGTTCTCACTGTTTCTGTGATGAATGTTTCTACTGGTGGTTCTATTTCATAATATTTGGTGAGATGTCTCACTATGGGACGCAACCTCTGTCTGCATTCATTTCAATCTGCCAATCCTGATTGGGCGGTGAAGCACGTCCGTCGTTAGGAGACCCACCTCCTATAAAAGGAGGACGCAGACAGACGTGCACCATTCAAACACCTCTTCTCTTCTCAGCTATCTCGTGTTTTTTTGCCAGCTTAACTGTCCACAGACGGATTGTCTGTATTCCAGTCGCTGGCAGAACTAGCGCCTGCTCTGGACCACAACAGGTCGAGAAGTGGGTGACGTCTCCTTCTAACGCTGTTGCTAGGGCACACGTTGGTTAGCAGTGGCTCTTTCACTCCGGTGTTAGCTCCGCTGCACGCTCCTTGACCTCAGCACACCTCGCTGTCGTCTTGGTCCCACCACCCTCTGCGCCTACGGGCCCGTGTGTACGTCGGTCCTCCACCTGGGCTCTCACAAATGTGTGTAGCCCGGCTCCAGCTCCTGGTACTACGGTATCCGAGCTTCAGACTACAGTGAAAGCTGCCTTCTCGAAAGGAACCAACGCTGTCCTCGACATCTTAAACGGTCCAGCACACAATGGCTGGCATCCCTGCTAGCACCTGTGCTAGCTACCTTGTGGTAGTGCTAGCTAAGCCACCCGCTTTCCTGACAGCGCCACGCGGTGATGGAGACTAAAGCCCCTCTCACGAAGGGAGCAGGATGCTTTGCTGCTCGCTTCTGTCCATGTGGGAGTTAAATCTCTGCCAAGGACAAGCACAAAGTTGGCCCCAACTGCTTGGGTCTGAAACATGCCCGTATCGCGGTCAAGTCTCTGGGCTCGAGCCAGCACTGCACCATGTTCAACGTATAGAGTCTCCACAGGAGGCTGGCACGCCAGATTGGCCTGTCCGAGCAGGAATCCTCCCCTCCTCACAACGTCCCCGTAGGGTGTCGGTGTGGTAGAGGCTCCGCTGATAGACAATGCAGCTGCTCAGGGTTCCCGGCTCGACCTGGCGACCCCCTCCCGGCTTCACAAGGATGTCCTCGTGATTGACTATGGAGAGTTTGATGAGGACTTTTCTGACCCTCTCGGCTCGGGTGTGGACGAGGATGATGAACCTTTCATCACCCCGGCTCAGGGCGGGCTTCCTGCTCCCTCTTTCACCTCTCAGGAGGAGATAGAGGGCTCCACGCCCATCTCCTATCCTCCCAGCCTGGACACGGTGGACGTGTGTATTTGGAATGGCCCACACGGTTTTACTGTCCTGATGTGATCAGACGTCTGCCCTGGAGGCTGGTACCACTTGATAAGCATGTCTGCTCTACGGGAGTTTCCATATCCCATAGTGAGACATCTCACTAAATGTTATGAAATAGAACTTTAGGTTATGTATATAACCGTGGTTCTATGAGTAATATGAGTGAGATGTCTCACCAGACTACCCTTCTTGCTCAAACGAGGAGAAAAGGTGCTTATTTTGAATGGTGGGCGTCTGTCTGTGTCCTCCTTTTATAGGAGGTGTGTCTCCACCTAGAGGACTGACGCACTTCACCGGCCAATCGGGATTAGCAGATTTAAATAAATGCTTCAGAAGAATGCAGACAGAGGTTGCATACCATAGTGAGACATCTCACTCATATTACTTATAGAACCGCGGTTATATACATAACCTAAAGATCCAAACGCTACATTTATATAAAGCAGTGTTTTCAACCTAGGGGCCTGAAATTTAAATTGGGTCACCCAAAATATACAGTCATTAATAAAAATCTAAAAAATTACTGATTGAAAATACTTTTTTTTCTTAATTATCACAATCTAAATCAACTGTATTCTATACTTTCAGTATCACAAATCTAGTTCTAGTAGATCTAGTTCAATAACATGCAGTATAATGTAAAAAAGAACTAGAAAAGAAATTCAATAAATAAAGTACAGTATGAAAATATCGGAGCTGGCGCATCTTATCGCTAATGCTAGTGACTCTGTATTAGTTACACAGAATAACAAACACGATCAGAAAAAAAATATTAAAATAAATAAATCTAAAAAATCAAAAAGGGGTCACAATCCAGAAAATGTTGGAAACTGTCACGAAGTAGATCCTTACGACAAGGATCCTTACGACAGAGCTGCTGGGACGTGATATTTGAACGTAAACCGACCATACGACGTTTGTGAAATATTTTAATAGTACACATTTAAATATGTGACTGTTTTGTGGTGTTTTTAATTGTTTAACAAAAACACGGATAAAAACACAATACACAACATTGACAATAAAAAACAAACAAACTAATAAATAAGATAAAAACCAAAATAAATCGGAATTAACTCAAAACATAAACTAAAGTGTCTGGAGGTACGTTAAACGCAGCCATAGCCCCCTGGACTACAGATACATTTCCGGTGTCATGGTCTAAGTTCACGTCGTACTGAGATTGCATATGCGCATGCGCATACATGCGCACTACCGAAAAATACATTTTTGCAAAAAATAAAAAAAATAACTCATTTTTGTTTACAAAGTGAACGTACACGTGTTTTTTTTATTGGATTATGTTAGTGTTTGGTTATAATCTCAGTACGGAGGTAAACTACTTAAGTGTCTGTGTCACCACAGTGGAGTGGTTTACTCACCGCTAACGTGGGTTTGAATCCCACATTTGACAATTTTCAGTTAGCTGCTGCTATGCTAGCTTCTGTGTTAGCTGCTGCTATGCTAGCTTCTGTGTTAGCTGCTGCTATGCTAGCTTCTCTGTTAACTGCTGCTATGCTAGCTCTGTCTCTAACTGTCCTTTGGACCCGTTGGACACTGTTATAGTGACACACAGACACAAAACGATCACTTCTTCTTCTTCTTCTTCTTCTTCTTCTTCTTCTTCTTCTAATGTTTTCTGACAGACTGTACTCTAATAAAGTGTAATGCTGCCCTCTTCTGTTCAATAGAATCACTGCACAAACAAAGGTTGGTAGAGAGAACACAGCTCATAACTTATCTATTAAACATGGATTTTATTGAAAACATTGTCAGTCCAAAGGTTAAAGTTGTTTAATAACATTTCATCAGAGTAACAGACACAGTAAAACATGTGAAATGTATTTAAATATGCAGAAAGCCCACAATGCACCAGTCTTAATGTGGTTATTTGACCTTGATTTGATTGGCTGGTTGACCACAGGAGTCTACTGCCCTGTACACGAGGTTCACTATTAAAATAGTGCCTCTCGTCTCATTCTCCCTTTGCCTTTGTTGATACACAGTAGTTTTAAAAATACTGACACAAACAAACACATATTACATTTGTGTCAGAGCCTCCTTAGCTAGTTTATCAGCAGCTTCATTCCCCACAATACCTGAATGAGATGAGATCCAGGAAAAACCAATACTAGACCTCATCAACTCTATCCAGTGAAGGCATCACTAAATCTCCAGCACAACATCTGCTCTAGACCCAGAGGAGCATCACAAACTGTCTGTAAGGCAGAATAAATATACAATCAATCTAACAGCTCAGTAGTGAACACACTTACATAATTAGATAGTCACATACTTTTTCCAATTTCATTATTCATAACGTAAACTCCAAAACTAGCTTTTCTTGAGCTCGGATCCTTAGACCATCTGTAAAAATGTGAAAAGAAGTTTCCTTATTAAAAACCACAAACTCATTTATTTGGCCACTAACACAACCCTTGTCCAGCCCCAGCAGGACCAACTGGACCTCTGGTTCTGGCAAAAGCCAGAATGGAACAGAGGACCACACTGATGCAGCAACACTCCCACTCTCCAAGCCCAGCTAAATGCTAACGGCTAACTGATAGATAGATCTAAAAAATGTGCTTTTCTTTCCCTCTTTACAAACTCTCAACTGTCCTCCATGAGGCACTTGGCCACAGAATGATGCTGAAGTTCTGCTAGTCTGGCCCAGTACTGGAGCTCCAGCTTCTGCCTTCTCATTTTTAAAGATCTTTCCTCCCTTTCAACCAATAGTGCAGGTATGGGTGTGGTAATTATGATGTTGCATTATCATACTTTGTTATGAATCACCTCCCCATGTATTATGATTTCAATTTAAAGACAAAAGAAAAAAATATGAAATGATTAAACAGTATTCAATTAATCTGTATTTATTTAAATAGATGATTAAATAAAACACTTAATACCCAAATATATGCCAAAAAATTCTATTTATTTGTTTATTTTTAATTGTTGATCCTCCATAATTAACAGCTGCTAAAAAAATGAACAAAATCAACATCTATATCCTTAATCCTTTAATGTTTAATACATCTATAAATATACAGAATTAAAGTAAAACTAAACCAACTAAAAGATTGATGAGGCACATTTTCTTAATTCCTTAAACTGTAAATATTCATGAGCTATTTTAACCTTCTGATACTTGTTTTACCATTATTCCTTTAATGTTACACTGGGCTGTCATTAAAAACACACACATATAAATGTGTAATGCAATTATATCAGCTATTTTCTGTTTATTGATGGCATGTTATTTAGTTGTGGATGTGTCTTATATATTATTTTCCACTAGGGACACTGAAGGCACTGGGGTGTGTATATAGTGACAGGTACAGGTAGGAGGAGCATAAACACTTCTCATCAGACCAACATTCATGGTCAAACCAGCACTCAGACAAACAGCAGGAAATGATATGTTTTGTTCTCATTTTATCCATCAAATCCCTCAAATAAACCATCAAGTCAACTACAAAAACATCTGGAATATCATTGATTGCATCTGTGCAAGAATTCACTCCAACCTGTGTGTTAATGGCAATCATTGGAACAGAGGAACAACAATTAGAACATTGTCATTACAATAATATAGTAGTAATAACAAATAAAAGGAATTGTTCCCAGGCTGATAAACAAATATTATAATATATCTATTATAGATATCTATAATATTATCATATCTATTATATATATCTATGGTATCTATGGTTACAGCTGCAGGATCAAAAACTTTGGGATCCTTTGGTGATATTCTTTTTTTTTAAATGATATAATTAATAAAACAGTTATTAAGTCAACTGTCTAAATGTATTTATTGTTTTTTTTATTGAGGTTTTTCATGGCGAGGAAACCGACTCGTATTGATCTCCACCACCAATAAACCAGATTTTTTTCGATCCTCAGATTGCTACGCAGGCTACATCCAGCGACCTGTGGAGCAGCGTAGCCTCGTACCAGAGGTGTCCGCCAGCAGAGGAGACGTAAGCGGTGTGATCAGAAGCAGGAGCGGGGCTAGCAACCAAGCTAAAAGCTAATCGTCAGAGAACGCCGCTTCCTTCCATCCTGTGTTCTAATGTCTGTTCCCTGGAGAACAAACTGGACCTGAAGCTGGATTTAAATGTCAGACAGGAGGTGATGGTGGTGGTGTTTCCATAAACATCAATAACAACTGGTGTAACAACGGTGAGTTAGTCTCATGTCACTGCTCTCCTGATGTAGAACTACTGACTATAAAATACAGACTTTGTTCTTCCTGATCTGTTAGAACTTTTGTCTATAAACGCCACATGTTTTTCACGTTCTGACTGATTATTACAGATAGAAAAACAGCGATATTTCACCATTTCCTCTCAAATATCAGGATTTACTTATTTGTGTGCTGTTTGTAAACCTGCTGCTTACCTCCAAGATGGCAACTTCCGGATTGATGACGTGCCATTAAACCCTCTATTATGTGTTTCTGTATTTTTGTTAGAGTTATTGAGATGTTTCATTTTGTCTGTATTCTTGAAGGAGTCTGTTCATGTTAAACATTATCTGACTGGTTTCTATATTTGGTTTGCAATAAAGAAAAAAAACAAAAGAGTTTGTGTTCTTTTAAATAAAGTTTTATTGAAAGGTCACAGGCCTATTTTTTATAGGACACTTTAGTTTGATGGACAGGTCCGTCGCGCTCCCTGATTGGACAGAATGGGTTTAGACCCGCCCAGGAAACATAATGACGTCAGAAAAGGACAAAGTGTGCTTACCGCGAGGTCGTTCAGTCTCTAAGCTGGAGGTGATCGTCTGCAGACCGTGAGTCCTTTTTTAATATCACTGTTATTGATCCATGGTTATTGATCTCTGCTTTAGAGCTCACAATAAATCACATGAGCTTCAAACAAAGTGTGTGAGAAGCTCAGAGAACTTTATTTAAACTTCATGATCACAGTCCACATGCTGAGCTGCACTCACGTGCTTTTAGTGTGAAAAATAGACATGAAAACTAACTGTTGTTATTTCAATAAAATAAGAGTCAATAATCATCTCAGTGCAGAAACATTGAACACAAAGTAGAAAGATTTAATACAAATGGTACCACTGAGTCATTATGTAATTTTTATTTAATACTAAGTGTTTACTTGTGTTAGATACTGATTTTTATTCAATCTTGAATTATGATTGATTAGTTTGAATTAGTTAGTGCTAGTAGACATAAGTTAATACTGAGTTCCTCTTAAAATCTCAGTACGTGAATGCTACGTACTGAGATGTATCCGTACTGGGTTATACTGATTAAAAAAAATAAAGTTACATTAGTTAACTGTTTTTTACTGCACTGTATATTATAATCATGTTCCTGAGCTCCTTCTTGTCGGTGTCTGGTGATGTCGTGCTCTTCACCATGAAGATTAACTTTATCATTTCTTAGTGGCGTTAGAACCTCTCCTGCTTCATAAAAAAAAAAAAAAATGTATTAATTTTATTTTTTGTTTTCAAAGTGAATGGACACGTGTTTTATTTGTTTATTGGATTGTGTTAGGGTTATAATCTCAGTACGGAGGTAACTTGATTCAAACTTGTCTTAAGTTTTATAAAAAAATATTTGTTGTTTAATTGTGTCAATCAAATGTTACGTCAGCGTATTAGGCCCACATTGAAAACAAAAAGTAACCTCAGCACTACGAGATTAAAGTCGTAATATTTTGAGAATATTCATATTTTCATAAGAATGAAGCCTTTATTGTAGAAACATTATGACTTTATTCTCGTAGTATTTTTATCTGACAACCAATCACTACTACTACAGTCACCACGGCACTCTTATCGTATTTAGTCTTGAATGACTTGTTTATGTTTTTTAGTTGATTGTTTCCATTGTACAGTACAGTCTACCGTGTGTTAAACACACCTGGCCAATAAAGCTGATTCTACCATGTGACCGGTCACGTGTTTGTGGGCGGAGTGCTGCTAACGTTAGCTTGGAGCTAACCTTCACCCTGTTCACATTCAGGAGGACTGTAGCATGTATCCCACCGCCCTGACCCAGCTGGCCCGGGTTAACCCGTTCAGCGCCCCGCTCTTCAGCCTGCAGACGGCGGATGAGCCCCAGCAGAGCGTCGGGGGGAGCCGGAGCCGCAGGCTGGCCGCCGCCGCTGCCGTAGACGGTAATGCCCGCTGGAGCGTCCGGAGGTTACGGCCGGCATTAGCATGCTAGCTTAGCATAGCACAGCACCGCGGCCACAGTTAGAGAAAACTAACAGTAACTTCAGCATATACATGGTGTTTTAACCTAACTAGTTGACATTATTTTGGTGTTTTTAATGCCAGTGTTTAACAGTGAAAGTTGTGACCGTGGAGGTCTAATCAGGCCTCGGAGCTCCGTGGAGGACACAGAAGGACGAACCGCCTCCATGTGTCTGTCCCGTAAGGGAAGGTGACCCATGTCCTGGTCTCAGTGCAGGACTCAACTCATGGAATAATATGTGTGTGCGATGGATAGCACTTTGATTTAATCTGTAGTAACATGTGACCTCCTTTAGCACTCTGTTAGCATCATGTTAGCATGCTGCAGCCGGCCTAAAGCTGTGACTCACTGAAAGCCTTTAACAAGTGTCTGAACGGGATGTGATCAGACCTGTCCTCACACCGTCTCTGAGCTTTCGTGCCCCAAATTCCATCTCTTATATGGATAATAGGACAGGCTTAACCTGGGTCGATAAGTGCTTTTATTTTGAAGGGGATTCATTGTTTTAAAAATTTGATTTTTACATCTTTTGAAATGTAGTATAAAAAACACCACCTACCATGTGTTCCTAAGATGGTCTTTATTGATGATCATATATTTAACAATGATATTCCTAGAAGTGAATGTTTTAGTATTATTACCTTTATAAGTTTCTTCCTCAAAAGTTACAGTGAAGTTCTGCTTTAAACCTGTTCCTTTATTTCACAATAAAATGTGAGAATTTGTTGATTTTTAATTAGTTTGTGATCCTCAAATGTTTTAAACCCCATCAAACTATTCATGACATTAACAAATGTCAACATGGATCACGAACAGTTCCCAGATGTTTCCAGAAATGAGTCTGTACATCAGTGGTTCTCAACTTGAGGTTCTGGAGCCCTTTTCTGCACCAATAAAAGAGAAAATGACCATAAGCTTTTATTATAATCACCATTTTACACAATAGTTGGCAGTGATGTCCTACAAATTATGTTCTGTGGCCAAATTTAATTAACAAAAATATCCCCCAAATTTTCACTTTGAAAACAAAATTATTGGTTAGTTATATTCTATTAAAACAAGTAAATCATTTTTTCAATAAAGTGGATGTTTTTAGTGTTTGTAATCAAACCTGATGTTCCTCCAAATATAGACTTTTATTTTAAAATAAATCATATTGTGTCATAGTTTCTTATTAATGTTATAAGAAAATATTACAGTAAACTCTCACTGTATGTTTACTCAACATAATATTTAATAGCTCTATATTAAGTACCGATAAAACGACTTAATTTTTAAGTTTCACAACTTCAGCCATTTTTGCGTCACGTTACACTTTGTTTTGTTTCCGTTTCATCATCTTTCTGTTTAATCAGTGAAATCATCTAAAGTCATATCAAACATGTTGAACAGGGTTAATAGAGTTAACTACTGTTATTTAACATTTTATGTTTTTCAGGTGATTTACAAAATCAAGATGTTTACGCTAAAATGACACAATTATGTTGCGAGAGCTTAGCATCTGAGTTAGCGACACTGCTAACCCTGGTTTAACAGCATAAAATCCCATGAAAATGTGATTTGGTCTCAAAACCTTAAATTTTTGCCAACCAGAGAATCACCCTCACATTTTACACTAAACACTGCAGTCGTGTGATTGGAGATGTCACCAGGTACACTGACCACCAGTTCACCTAATACACCATCACATTAAAAAAACACTTCTGATAAAGCTCTACCTTCATTTACAGTCACAGGAAAACACAATCACCAGTCTATCCATTACAAGTAGTGAGATATTTAGAACACGATTATGGACAAAATGGAACGTTTCTCACTTTTTATTTAATCACCTGTTTTTTAGTGATAAATATGTGAAATTGTCCCAAAACATGCATGTAAACCATTTCAGTGTCCTGTTAAAACCTGATTTAAAAATAATAATTTCAGAATGTGAACACATTTTTACCATCTGTGTTCTGCAATCACAGAATATCAAAGGTTCTCGTACCAGTTGAGAACCAGTGATGTTAATACATCTTAACTGTAACACATGTTTGCCTTTTTAATGTTTTGAGTAAAAACCTGTTAACAGGTGAATGTAACACACACACACACGCTGTAACCCAGCAGCTCTCGTGTCTTTCCTCAGAGGGAGACAGTTGTGAGTTCGGCTCTCAGAAGTATTTCCTGCTGTGTGGTTTTGGTGGGATCCTGAGCTGTGGAACCACACACACAGCCGTGGTTCCCCTCGACCTGGTCAAATGCAGAATGCAGGTTAATGACCCGCCTCCTCGCCCCCCTCCCCCATCACCTTTCATGTTCCTGCACCGATCTGCATGGAAGTAGCAGCCTGTTGTGGTCCAGTCCCATCCATCATGTGATCAAACATGGCTGCATGATCGTGCACGGTGTTCCTGTGTGTTCACTGATTCTACTGTGGGTTCTTATGTAAGTGAGGGTCAGAGTCTAAGGAGAACCAAAGGTCAGCTGTGCCCTGGGATCAGGTGTCACTGACGTAGAGACGGACATGTCGTCTGTAAACACTGTAGACATAATAAAAAGTCATGTACGCTACATTTAACATGAGTCTGAGCACATGAAGGTTTGATGTGAGGTAGTCCATGTGGTGAAGACATGTGCAAGTGTTGGTTTGATTTTAAACTGTCTAATCAAAATGTTCTTTGTCTTAATCAAAATAAAAGCCAACAACCTGTGGAGCCTGATTAATGTTAGTATTTTAATCTGTTAATAACTGTTAGGGATGAAATAAACTTTCTTGACCCAAAGTGAAAAGTTATTATGCAAATTATTAGTCCGTTGCATTTATGGTTCTAAAATTAAAACATTGGAGTTTTTAAAATTAATATTAATGCTTCAAAGAATGAATCAATTAAAACATGTATTTAGCGCTGACATTCCAACAATATAAAATAATAAAATCCCACTCATACATTAAGTCATAATCTACAGGCCTAGAACTGACTGAGCTCATATTAATACAGTGCATTAAAGTTATTGATGAGAATCTGCTTCTCTGCTTGATTTATTATCCAATCATGTCCTTAAAAATGCACACACAGCGTTTGATTTGAATCCTGTTCAGTAATGATCTTTATAATGTGGACCAAGTACAGTCGTGATAAAGTCCAGAAGATCTCTGTGAAACGTGCGCTGATTGACTCTGAAACCAGATGCTATCAATGCTCAGCCATGCTAACGGTCTGTGCTAACATAGGCTACACCTAACTACAGTGTCTAAGTCACACAAACATAATACACACCTTAGTGCTCATATGTATTAACAAAAAACAATGTCTGAAACTTCCTGTTTTGGCTGAAAATGCATTTTTATAGATATTTCTGTGGCTGTAATCTCAGTGCATCACTGCCTACTTTGGTCGATGCCGTTGTGGTCTACCAATGAATGTTACGTGTGCCATAGTCTTGGTCGACCATTTCTTTGGTTGATTACAGCTCTAATAATTACTGTAACATTGAATTAAATCCACTTGAACTGTTAAAACAGCAGAAATACCAACATCAATCTGCTCCTCTAATGGTTCTAAATCTACTGTTTGTTCCTGATGACCTGCATGTTGATCTGCTGTGACGGAGGGAGTTGCTTGTCCCTGTGTTAGCCCCTCCCTCCCACAGCTCTGACGTACTGTGATTTGTCCTCATTGACATTGTTTGTGTTGCATGTGACGCTGCATGTTGCATGTTGGTGTCCTCTACTGCAGACGATGTGAGCTGTGAGTTCGGCTCCTCTCAGTACTATGCTCTCTGTGGCTTTGGGGGGATCCTGAGCTGTGGCCTCACACACACCGCAGTGGTACCCCTCGACCTGGTCAAGTGTCGCCTGCAGGTTTGTAACCACGCTGGAAACCATTCAAGGATATTTACAGGGAAAGTATATGTTAAAATATGAAGCTATGAGTGAAGGCCATCCTGTTCTGTAGGTCAGGGGTTCTCAACCTTGGGCTCACAAGGCACTGGGAGGGGGTCACCAGATGCCTTCAAGAAACTAATAATATTTTTAGAACAATTTCAGCTCATTTGTGCTTTTTTACCCTTTGTCTACAACTTCACCAAACTCACCATATTTTAACCTATTTTCATCACTTTCTCTTTCCATATTTTTGCTCTTTTTAATGTATTTTTCTCACATTTCTACATCACATTTCAATGACTTTTCTACACATTTTTTCTACTTTCCAGACATTTCTACCACTTTTCCACCTAATGTCACATATGTTGACCCATTATTGTCTCTTTTCACCATCTTTCATCAATATTTTCTAAAAATATAACCACATTCACCATTTGTCATACCCATTAATTGGCAGTTTAAACTGTTCCTAATTTTGAAATGACACTACTCTAACACCCCTCTCAACCTTGGGGTCAGGACCCCATGTGTGGTCGTGAGATACTGTGAGGGGGTCGCCAGATGCCTTCAAGAAACTAAGAATATATATTTTACAATTTGAGACAATTTTTGCTTATTTTTTTAACCCTTTTTCTGCAACAACACCAAACTCACTGTATTTTAACTTATTTTCATCACTTTTTTTTACCAAATTTTTGCTCCTTTTAATGCATTTTTCAACACATTTTTTTTCCACTTTCCAGACATGTTCAGCACTTATAAACCATTTCCACCACTGTTACATCTAATGTCACATATTTTGACCCATTATTGTCACTTTTAACCTCTTTTCACCATATTTACTGATTATTTTTGGCAATTTAACCACATTTACCATTTGTCATGCCCATTATTTACCACTTTAAACTAATTGTTTAAATATTGACACTTTGAACCATTTTTACCACTTTTTCTGTCTGTTTTTATCCACTATAATTTATACAACTTTTAACTAATTCCTGTGGTTTTTAAAATCTCATTTCACCACCATTTTATTAGTGATTAAAACCAGGATTTCCATCTTTAAGATGATTATAATAATAATAAACGTTCCTGGATAACAGTGGATATTATTCAGATGAATAAATAAATGTGGTTATCACAGATTCATAGAACAATAGACCATCATTTTACTGACTTTATGGATGGACCCCAAAAATCTCTCCCCTTTATTCCCCCTTATAGATGGTCCTGTCTCCACATGACTGTTCTTCAATGTTCATGTCTGTGTTCAACCACCTTCAGCTACAGTGGGGGTCCCTGCTCTATGGAACCTTTATTGTGGGGGTCATGTGCTGAAAAGGTTGAGAACCACAGCTTTAGACCAGGAGTGTTAAGCTCAGAGTAATGAGATGGTTCTCAGGGTCAGGTACAGGGGTCAGTAACTGTTTGACCCAAACCAGAGTCTGGGCTCAGCTAAAGAACTCTCCGTGTTCTGTTTGCTAACGTTTTTCTGTGAACCAGGTGAACCCCGACAAATACAAGAGCATCGGTAACGGCTTTGCGGTGACGGTGAGGGAGGACGGGTTCCGGGGGCTGGCCAAAGGCTGGGCGCCCACCTTCATCGGCTACTCCATGCAGGGATTGTGCAAGTTTGGCTTCTACGAGGTGTTCAAGGTGTTCTACAGCGACCTGCTGGGAGAGGTGAGTCTGATCCACTACACCAGTACTACCACTGTGTGTAGAAATACAAATACATCAAATTAGTGTTAAAAGAAAAACACCAATAGGTTTGTACTTATGTATGTGTACATAATTATATATTATCGTGTATATAAGAAGATTCATGTATAGAAATAAAATATAGTAGTAAATATTACAGTGGGTAGGATTTTGTAACCATTTATTGTCTTTGCTTTGTTTGACTTTTGAAAGATATTTTCTCATTGTCTTCCTCTGCTGTTCTGCTCTGTGTTAACTGGTGACCAGCTAACACTCAGTCACCTGATAACATGATCACCAGCTGGTTTAGAACACCAGTGGAGCATCAAATTTGGCCTGTAAGACAAAGTCAAAATTAAAGAAAACTTGAATCATTGTGTACAAATATCTCTTCCCTTCCAAATCTATGAAGTCAATGAATATCCACAATATTTGCCAGGCAGCGTAGTCGCAAATTGTTAAAGAAATCTATCTCTTCCAAAATCCTGAAATTTTATTATTCTTTCACAAATTTCTCCCAAATTGAATAAAGTTTGGTCAGGAACCAAGGTATTTAAAGTATTTGCTATTGTCTGTAACTGCCACTACATTACTGATATTTATAGGGCAGAATAATGTTTGTGGCCCATGTTCGGCCCTTGAACCAATGTTTGGCACCGTGCTGTAGGAGAACACCTACTTGTGGAGGACCTCTCTGTACCTGGCGGCCTCGGCTAGTGCAGAGTTCTTCGCAGACATCGCCCTGGCCCCCATGGAGGCGGCTAAAGTTCGTATCCAGACCCAGCCGGGCTACGCTAACACCCTCAGACAGTGTGCCCCCAAGATGTACGCAGAGGAGGGGCTGTGGGCGTAAGTGTGGGAACTCCTTCCTTTTTATGACGTTACTAATGCCAACACGCTCCTTAGATCCACCTCTAGAGGGGCCCCCCTCTGGGCGTGGCCCCTCAGCAGCTTCGTGCTGCACCGTTGGAGGTGCTTGAGTCATTGGCGTGTAAGAACAGTCCACCTGCCCCCCAGCTCAGCTGCAGAACTGGCAACCCAGTCACCAGACGGGGAGCTCCCAGTGCTGCCAAACTGGGGGGCGGACACATTTAGTTTAGTCCTGATGTCAGATTATTATTTATGAATTAAAGAGACAAAGCATTAAAAACAAGAACATTGTCAGAAACGTGAACTAATGACAGAGTAAACCCACTTTAATGCAGTCACATTAAATAGATATGGAACAGCTAACGTTATTCAGTGTTTTATATTCATGGAGCCTTTTTTTTGTCCTAGTTTAACAATATCTTTAAACAGCCCTTAAACTAAATACAGAAATCTATACTAGACAACACAAATGAAGCTAACTGACCTCAGAAACTCACAAAACAGAGAAATGACAATAAACGGTTTGTTCCCATTATTAATACATTAATTCTAAATGCTAACATGAATGTTGCTGACCTCTGCTTTTACATTTTATTTACTTATATTGAGTTTTCAAACAAAATAAAAATAGTTGTAAAAAGCTTATTTAAACACATTACAAATATTTAGAAGCTGTAGGTATTACAGCAGGGTTTAAAGTTTTCTATGACGGGTTTGTGTCAATTAAGGACTTTGAAGGAAAATGTCTGTCAATTCATAAACAAAAAATATATTTATAATAATTAATGGTGTGTGTGTGTGTGTGTGTGTATTCTCTACAACACCATGTGTGCTCCACAGGTGATAGTTTTTACACTCCCACACACAGAACAGATGAGCTGATACAGTGGGTGTGTCATGTCTGGAACAAAGACTGAGGGAAGAGTGAACGGAGCAGCTAAAGCTCTTTAACACTAAACATACATATTATGATACTAAAACATACGAAGTATTAACTCTGAGATGTACAGGTTTTGTTCATTCAGCAGGTATCAGTGAGAGGTGTGGTCTCATTTTAATAAACGCTTTATTCACGCTAACCTAGCTTGTCAGCACGGACTCGCTGTTTTTGGAAGAAGTGTCTAACAGAGTAAAAAATAAGTGGCAATGGGCGTGGCTTGACGAAGTAGGAGAGGATGGTGTTTCTCTGCTGTCTTGGTGTAAATAATGTATGTGCCTCGTTTGCCACAATAAATTAAAAGATGACAATAATGGCAAAAAAGTCGTGATCGGCCACCATACAGCTAGCATACAGCTACACACAAAGCAGCTGTATGCTAGCTCTTTAATACCTCATTTGCCTTCAACTAGGGCTGAACCATTTAGGAAAATCTGTGATTTGATTTTTTTTCCTCAATATTGTGATTTAATGAGATTCAATAAATCAATCTGTTTTATAATAAACAATTTTATATTTATTAAAACTTTAAATAAATGTAAAATATACATTTTAAAGCACAGATTACAACAATAAAGCAAACAAATCTTCAACACAACTAACTTCATGTTTCATGTAAACATGAACTGCACTTAAACACTGAACTTAACAGAACTGTACAAGAAAAATAATAATAAAAAATTACACCCTTTGCAATTAGAAAATCACGATTATATCACAAACGTAATTAATTGTTCAGCCTTAGCGACAACGATTTAATCAAATCAGATTCTGTTGATAAAAGTGAACTTTGAAGGCTGGTGATATCACATACATCATATTTCTGCACACATGGAAGCACGTTTTAAAGTTGTTGTTGCCAAATTAAAAAGAAAACAGTCATTAAATGTTTGTCAACAAATAAAAATGTTGTGGTAATTATGAATGTCCTGGTGAGATATTGATGAAGAGCTACAGTATTGATCTTTCCTCAAAGGCTAATGTAACAGATGTTTCTACCCTCACAAATTTTATTCATAAAATCCTCAGATGATAGATTTTATTTAAATGTGTAATAAAAAAAAACCCTCACATGTTTTTTTAAAAACACTTATAAAGCAGACTTGTTATCTGGTCTTTTTTGTTCTATCATTACATGAATTACATGAGAATTATTTTGGCTAAAAAAATCAGTATTTGTTGTTGCTTTAAAGCCAGTATTACAGTATCTGCACTAGTATTTATTTTTGACTTGCACACATCTGGTAGACACTTTAAACAGTTACACTAGTGGAAAAACAAGAGTTAATAATTCACCTTACAGTAAAAATACTTTTATTAATAAGTTGTGCACTTTAGACTAAAGAGGAGGCGGGGCTTAGTAAATCATAAAACAACGATGATGACTCAAACTTACAGCGTCAGCTAGCTCCTCAGACGTTACAATCACTGGATGATAAACAAAGCACCAGTAAAACCAGTAACCTTCATAAATAAACCATTAACTAGTGTTAGAAATAAAATAATCATTTCATTTCATTTATAATGTACTTTTCATTCCAAGGAATCACAAAGTGCTACATTTAATAAATAAAATAACACATTTATGAACACTCCAGTAGTGCTTTGAACTACAGTATTTACATATTTTATTTTTATGAACAGAGTCACTGACGTTTTTACAACAAATTGAAATACTTAGACTAAAAATGATTGATCTTTTGTGTGTGTGTGTAGGTTCTATAAGGGCGTGGTCCCTCTGTGGATGAGACAGATTCCTTACACCATGATGAAGTTTGCGTGCTTTGAGCGTACGGTGGAGACCCTCTATAAGTACGTCGTACCCAAACCTCGCAGCGAGTGCAGCAAACCTGAGCAGCTGGTGGTCACGTTTGTAGCTGGATACATTGGTACGCGCGCACACACACACACACACACACACACACTGTGGGTGTCTAACTAACGCTGTGCTCCATCTGCAGCTGGTGTGTTCTGTGCCATCGTGTCCCATCCTGCTGACTCGGTGGTTTCTGTGCTGAACAAGGAGAAAGGCAGCACCGCTGCTCAAGTGCTGAAGAAGCTCGGCCCCAAAGGTTAGTGACAGCGTGCTATCGTGTTAGCATCATTTATTAAGTAGGAACTATTAGTTTAAACTGGTAAATAACAACTGTAGTTAAATAAGCTAAAAATAATCATGAAATCTGGTGAAAAGAAATTAAAAGTGACAATAATGGGTCAATATATGTGACATTAGATGTAAAAGTGGTAGAAAGGGTTTATAAGTGATTAACATGTCTGGAAAGTGTATTATGAAGCAAAATATGGCAAGAAAAAGTGATGATAAAATATGTAAAGTTTGGTGTAGAAAAAAAGGAAAATAAGCAACAATGTGCTCAAATTATTCAAAAATCATTCTTAGTTTTTTGAGAGTATCCACTTTAATCCATAGCAACAGAAAACAAAAAGTCAGAAGCATGAATCAGTTGTAGATATCTCTAAAATTTATACACAAATTAAATAAAAGTACACAATATTAGCATTTTTATCACATGATGGAAGTCATTTTTCATCTTCAATTATTGAAAGAAGTCTCCTCAATTTTTTCAAAATCCTAAAATTTTCCTCATTCACAAAATTTCCCCCAAAAAAGATTGACTGAAAAGAAAATCAAGACAAAAGAACGGACAAAAGATAACCATATGATTTTTAATTATGTTCTACAATTGTGATCTAAAATACTGGATCTTTTTTTTCTTCTTCAGTGGTTCTAATCCTTATTGCTTTGATATTATTAGTGTGGTACTTATTTTATCATTTATTTAGACATGGAAGTGTAAACTATCATCCACTGCAGAGAAGGTCATCGGCTACAATCTGCCCTCCCTCCAGGACCTGTACGCCTCCAGGATTCTGAGGCGTACAGGAAAGATTGTGGCCGACTCCTCCCACCCCGGTCATAAACTGTTTCAATCTCTCCCTTCTGGAAGGAGGTTTCGGTCCATCAGGACCAGAACCTCCAGACACAAAAACAGCTTCTTTCCCTCTGCCACCATCCACATGAACACACCCCAAGTCACCCACTGAACACCCCCCCCCCCCCCCCCCCCCCCCCCCCGATCACCACCTCCATGATGACATTATCTGCTGCACTGTATATATATATATTTATCCTTTATTCTCTATTTATCCATTATTTATCCCTCATCCTTTATATTTATTATTATTATTATTATTATTGTTGCTGGGTTGTTGTTTTTTTTTTTTTTTTTTGTGCACCAACTACCAAGACAAATTCCTTGTACTGTCCTTAAAACTGTACATGGCCATTAAAAACATTTCTGATTCTGAATAATGATTACATGTTTGCTGCCCTCTGCATGTGTATTTTATTTATTTCCTGTAACAGTCCAACACGCTCCTTAGATCCACCTCTAGAGGGGCCCCCCTCTGGGCGTGGCCCCTCAGCAGCTTCGTGCTGCACCGTTGGAGGTGCTTGAGTCATTGGCGTGTGAGAACAGTCCACCTGCCCCCCAGCTCAGCTGCAGAACTGGCAACCCAGTCACCAGACGGGGAGCTCCCAGTGCTGCCAAACTGGGGGGCGGACACACTTTGTATTTCACAGGAAGTTAAATATGATGATGGGATGTATTCGTGTGTGTGTGCAGGTGTGTGGAAGGGTCTGGTGGCTCGTATCATCATGATCGGTACCCTCACAGCCCTGCAGTGGTTCATCTATGACTCGGTCAAGGTCTACTTCCGCCTGCCCCGTCCCCCTCCCCCCGAGATGCCAGAGTCCCTGAAGAAGAAGCTCGGCCTAACGGAGTAAAGAAGCTACGCCCCTTTTCTATTTATCTCCTCCTCAGCTGAAATGACGTCCTGTATGTTGGAAAGAGACTCAACTAAACGTATTCCTCTGTAGTCCCCCCCCCCCCCCCGGTCGGCTTTGATCTTTAAGTTCTTTTCAGTGGAAATCCTAATAAACACGTTGACTGGTGCACACGCACACTGAGCTGATGTTTGATTTGATACGAGCACACATTAATCCACCTTTAGGTATCAAACATTTCCAGTGTTAGAACATATGATCACTGTGTGCAGAGTCATGGTGAGTAGCTCCACCTTCACACTGTCCTCACTGATCATCACCACTCATTTCATTTAACAGGGACATTGTGCAATAGACCAGTGGTTTTTAGGCCACGACACTCCAAAATAAAGGTCCCAGAGAGTGGGGACCCTCCAAAATAAAGTGTCAATATTGGAACAATTTGTTTAAACTGGCAAATAATGGGCGTGGCTAATGGTGAATGTGGTTAAATTGTCAATAATCATGAAATATGGTGAAGAGGTTAAAAGTGACAATAATGGGTCAACATATGCGACATTAGGTGTAAAAGTGGTGGAAAGGGTTTATAAATGGAATAAATGTGTGAAGTCATTGAAATGTGATGTAGAAGTGTCAGAAATGGGAGAAATATAACAAAAAATACATTAAGAGGAGCAAAAATACGGCAAGAAAGTGATTAAAATGGTGAGTTTGGTGTAGTTATAAAAAATGAGCTCAAAAAGTTCAGAAAACGGTTTCTTGAAGTAGGGTCCTGACCCTAAGGTTGGGGTCAGGACAATCAATAGACAATCACACTAGTTAAAAATGATTCTGTAATCTGATCAGATTACATCCTCTAATCTGTTGAAATGCTGTAATATGAGACCATGTGACTTTTTTTTTTTTTTTTTTTGGTGATTCTGATTTATTGAATCAAAGAATTGATTATTGTTATTTTAATCTTTTTTTTTTCTCCAAAAACAAGTTGAATTATGAAGTTCTCGAAACAATATCTGAGTCATTGTTAATAAAATGATAAAAAATGAAACTACACTAATGAACACATGAGGAATCTGTGAACTGTTCATTCTTTGATTATTCTGTTTAAAACCAAATCAAAACTAATAAACCCTGTGGTTATTTTTGTTTTATTGACTTTAAACCTAAACAAAAAATACAGAAAGATCAAACACCAGATAAGCAGCGTTTTTCTATTTTAAAATTAAATCTTTGGTTTGTAATATTTTGATATTTAAGCCCGGCCTCCCTAACCGTATTTATTTATTTATAGAAGCTCTTTGCTTGTGTAATTAGGTTAAATAATACATCTGGTATCACAGCGTAAGTCATTTTAAAATTCATTTATTTGCTGTAATCACTCTGAATCCTTTCACATATTGTAAAACAAATACATCAGTTATATGGAGACCACAAGGGATGAAATGTTTAAGTACAAAATCAGCAGTAGACAACATTATTGAATGAAACTTGCCAGAACTCTTAAAAACAAAGGTGATAAAACGTGCCTATATCCACAAGGGGAAAATTGTGAAAATGAATCAGAATCAGAATCAGCTTTATTGACCAGGTACAGTTTAGAACAATACGAGGAATTTGACTTGGTAGTTGCAGTGAAAGAAGACACATCAACACACCGGAGCAGCCATTTGCGGCGCCCACATATTTAGGTGAAGAAGGGATCAATAACAGGAGGAGAGGAGGGGTGAGGGGGAAAAAAACTGCCAGTTTGAAACTGATTTCCTTAAACAGAGAAAACAGTGTGAAACCAGGAAAAAAAACCGCCTCTGCAAACATAAATGTAAGCATGACACAGTCAAACAACTCGAGACAAGGCATGTGGGAAGGGTTGGGTGGGAGGTTGGCTGGGGGAGGGGGTCAGGTGGGAAGAACAACAGGAGTCCAGCCGTTTGGGGACATGGGCGTGCTGCCAGTCGGCGCTGCAACCACGCCTCCATGCAGCTGCGGTTGGGAGGTGGGGAAAGATGGCCGACGAGGCATTTGAAGTTGAAGACCTGTAGCTGCGTTACTGACAACCAGATGACGTGTGGAAAAGTTCAGCATCAACAGTTCCAGGAGGAATGTAGGGAAGGAGCGGGGGGAGGGAGTGGGGGTAAGAGCCGCCGTCTGCAGAAACTTCCTGGTGATAAGAGTTGAGACAACCTTGGCTTTAGCCTTGGCTTTAGCCTTGGCTAGCTGGGGAGCCGAAAGGGAGATAAGCAATGTGATTTGATACAGGCTATGTTAATTTCCAATAGCCTTCTGTCCTGGGTCTCTCTGCTGTAATCCAATGAGTGGCCTAGTTTCCACTTCCAAGCCTGGTCTCTAACTTCTCCCAGTTGTTATCCATAACGCGTAGACGATCCAAAAGCAGCTCTTGCTTGCTTTTGATATCGATCAACACATGAGTCTGAGTGTTCAGAGCCCTGCTACATCCTTCAGAAATCACTGGCAGCTTTTCCAAAACAGTCACCAGCGTAGTACGGACTTTTCGATAGATTAGGAAGCCACCAGCTCCGATCAGCAGCATGCCTACTATCATTATTCCAATCATGTAGATGTCCTCCACGTCTTCCACGGAAAGGATGGACAGACACACAACTCGCCACTTGTTCCAAGGGTCAAGTGTGTATCCAGCCGCAAACGTCCCGCTTGGACATGCGGGTTCACCACCCCTGGTTCTTTGCGTCGAAAAAATCTGATCGATAGCACTGAGAGAACGTATTGCCTTGTCTGTCTTTCCTCTTTTCATAATTAAACCAGATAAATCACACACTGTTTTATTTTACACCCACAGATAAACCCTTCATAACACTACAGAGTACAGTATGTACACCTATGTACATACAACTTTCAAACACTCATTTGGACATAATTGACAACTCTTCTTAAGCTCCTCCCACTATATGAATACATACTTCCAACGGACACTGTACTAGTTTGTATAATGTGTAGTTTGGATGATTTTCTGCAGGAAGTTTCAAACATGACCAATATTTCCTGATTATTGTAAATAAAACTTTTGGATGAACAAACATGAGCTGCTCACCTTTGTGTGTTAATGGATGCTGACCTCCCCCTCCTCACTGATGGATGTCAGTAATTGGCCTCATCGTGTTCATGTGGAAAGGTTAGGGTAGAGCTAAAGGTCTCCAACATTACAGTCAGTCCATCTTCTGCTGCCCATCAATGTGTTCACTCATGGTTAGCACACACTAGATCCCTAAACACACACACACACACACACACAGATCCATCTACACCAGGGTGTCAAACTTCTTTCATTTCAGGGGCCAAATATGGACCAGTTGGGTCACAAGTGGGCCACAGGTTTTAGGTTGGAAAACAATTTCAACATTAATGTGCCTCGTTTGCACTTCCAGTTATAAATTAGATATAAATAATGGAAGGCATTAATGGTATCTAAGCAACAAATGACAGATACTTAAATGTCCTTTAATTTTTATTTTATTTTTTTATTGATTTTTTTTTTTTGACCAATTTTAATTTAACTTGGGGAGATTTTGTGGAATAAATTGAGAAAAAAGATTTTGGAAACATTTTTGACTTCTTTCAACAACAATTGAAAACTGAATTATTTGATAATTTAAACAATAGTTCATATCATTTTCATTTTCTCCTGCGGGCAGAATTAGATGCTTTGAGGGCCTGATTTGGCCCCCGGGCCTTGAGTTGGACCCGTACCCTAACACACCACTACCCATCCCACACACACACAAATCAACTTCAATTCAATTCAACTTTATTTATATAGCACAAAATGCAACAAAGTCATCTCAGCGTCCATAATAAGAAAGAAAGAATCCAATAAGATCCACATGAACAATCATGTAGTGACTGTGGGAAGAAAATAAACCTCCCTCTGTTTTATAGGAATAAATCTCCATTAGAACCAGGTTCAGAGGTGGAGAACATCTGGTTCCACTGGTTGTTGTTAGTGAACTGAAGGACAAACAGAACAGAATAGAAGGATAGACCATCAGAATGTTCTAGACTAGCTGTGAACCATTGATCAGGAACCACCAGCTCCAGCATCAAAACACCTGAAACAGAAAAGAGAACCGTCAGAGGGAGAGGAGAAGACACAGACTGCAGAACAACTATATATATAAATATATATATATATATATATATATATATATATATATATATATATATATATATATATATATGTATGTCCAGTCAGGTACAACTGTGTCTGACTCATTGCAGCCCATTAGAGCTATGTGTGTAGATGGTGGATCATGTCTGAATATAATGCGGTGTTCTACTAAATAATCTTAGTTCTTATTTTTAGGTTTAGAGCTTTGTTCCTAGTGGTTAGGTTAACGCAATTATACATTATACGCTTTAGTAAATAAGTAGGTTTTAAGTTTAACCTTAAAGGTGTAGAGAGTAGCAGCCTCCTGTAGTAAGACTGGGAGCTGGTTCTAAAGGGGAGGAGCCTGGTAGCTGAATGCTCTGCCTCCTGTTCTAATTCTAGATACTTTAGGAACTTCTAGAAGACCATCAGACTGAGAGCAGAGTGATCTACCTGGATGATAGGACACTAACAGGTCTATAGATATACAGGAGCTAGATCATGTAGAGCTTTGTATGCTAACAGGAGGATTTTAAACTCTATTCTAGATTTTACAGGAAGCCAATGAAGAGACACCAATACTGTAGAAATATGTTCTCTCCTGTTAGTACCTGTTAGTATTCTAGCTGCAGCATTCTGAATTAACTGGAGACTTTTTAGTGACTTACTAGGACATCCTGACAGTATAGAGTTATAATAATCTAATCTAGATGTAACACATGCATGGATTAGTTTTTCAGCATCACTCTGGGTCAAGATATTCCTGATTTTATAGATATTACAGAGGTAGAAGAAGGCTGTCCTTGTGATTTGTTTAATATGAGAATTAAAGGATAAGTCAGTATCAAAGATAATGTCTATGTTTATTACTGTGGTTGCTAGGTGACAGAGTGATGTCATCTAGAGACACTATTTACTCTGATAATTTATCTCTGAGGTGTTTTGGACCAAATAAAATCACTTTGGTTTTATCCTGGTTAAGAAGGAGAAAGTGACGACTCATCCAGGATGTGATGTCATTAAGACAAGCCTGGAGTTTTAATAACTGATGAGTTTCATCTGATTTCATTGAGAGATAAAGCTGTGTATCATCTGCATAGCAATAGAAATGTATATTATGTTCTCTGATAATGTTACCTAGTGGAAGCATATATAATGTAAAGAGTATTGGTCCTAAAACTGAACCTTGTGGAACTCCATGATTAACTCTGGCTGAGGAGAGATTATTAACATGAACAAAGTGGTTCTGTCTGATAGGTAGGATTTAAACCCAAAAACACTTTCCAGTCTCTGCAGCAGTAGATGATGATCCACTGTATCAAAGGCTGCACTGAGATCTAAGATCACCAGAACTGAGACCAACCCTCTGTCTGAGGCTAAGAGGAGATCATTGGTTACTGTTACTAAGACAGTCTCTGTGCTGTGATTGGCTCTAAAGCCAGACTGAAAGCTCTGTATAAATTGTTCCTATGAAGGTGATCACATAGTTGACCTGTGATGACTTTTTTAAGAATTGTGTAAATAAAAGGTAGATTAGATATTGGTCTATAAATGGATCAATGGTTGTTTTTTAAGTAGAGGTTTGATTACAGAGGTTTTAAAGGCCTGTGGTTCATAACCTGTTACTATAGATGTATTAATGTAGTTCATCATATTAGTGCTGATTAGTGGAAGAACATCTTTAAATAGTGGAGATGGGATTTGATCTAAAAGACAGGTTGTTGGTTTAGAAGCACTAACTATTGAGGTCCGTTCAGATAGACCAATTGGAGTGAAACTATGTAAATAAAAACTGCATGTTGGGGATATTTTAGGAGCTGCTTTGTTTAATAAAGTATTGATCACTCCTGCAGGGAGGACATTAGCTTTGTTTCTAATTGTTAGAATTTTATCAGTAAAGAAGTTGATGAATGGATGATGAACAGGCAGAGAACCTGTAAATTGCTCTGAGAGCTAACACTAACGCTAACCAATGTTCTAATGATTCTGAGGATGATTGATTGATTGATCAATGCTCTAATTATTCACTTTTATTTCACAGATATTTCACACATCATGTGTCATTTATGTTTAACTTGTAAAAGATTGCAGGCTGTTTTTATTCAGATTTTATTTTATTAATTCCATTGCTGTTAATTTTTTAATTTTTTTTATTTTTTAATGTTAATTCATTTTTATGTTTTTTTTGGCACATTTTCATTTTATTATTATTTTTCCATTATATTTTACACATTTATATTTGTTTTTCTTAATTTCATTATTAATTGTTGTCTCTGCAG